>NC_134458.1:22242953-22546712 GCF_047948215.1 Lycorma delicatula
TGGCTCTGCATTTTCAAAATGCATGTAACTCATGCAAAAAATAATAAAATATACACTAAGGAAAAGTTTTTATCAGCAATTAATAATTGCCGTCACTTTATCTTGAACTCAAAATAAGTGTATTTTAGTAATTTTTATTATTTATATTTTAAAATCATTTGGAATTGATTAGATATGGGATGTTTGTCTTAACTACCTGACACTTCTTTTTGTATTATCATAACTGTTATATACATACATCCCCTTTTACTAATAAAATTTGTATAATATGTGTATATATTAAATTTTTCTAATCTTATTTTTTACTATGGTAAGTTTGATTATATGTAATATATGATCTTAAAAAAAATTACTTATAATTTACGGTTTACTATTGATTTACATTATCTTCATATGCCATCCAACTGCATGAAGCCTGCAGCCCATGATGTAAATTAACACTCAATATTTATGATTTATAATGTTTTTTTAATATTTAAATTAAATAAAATAATTAAATAAATAAAACTATTTATTAATGTTTAAACTAAATTTAGAAGAATAAAATGTTCTTTTTTGTGAAACTTTGTCAACTGTCTTTCGATTAAATAAGTCACACAAATTGGTGTATCTCATTTTGAAACAATCTGCACCCTAATTGAATTCTTCTGTTATTTCTTATGGAAAAAAAGTTTTGTTTAGCTAGTTTATTTTTTTATAAACTGTACAAAATGATGACAGTAAAGAAGGCTTTAATACTCATCTTAATCATACTGAGAAAGAAATACAAGTATAAACATTTGTTGCAAAAATGATTGAAAGTATTAAGACATAATTTATGAAAAATAAACAAATAAATAATATAACATTATATCTAAGTAAATTCTATTGAGTTTGTCAATAAAAATCAATAGTTTTATATTAAAGAAACAATATTATTTACGGTATGATAACAGTTTTCAAAATAAAAGTTAGATGACTGATGTGAGCTAAAATACTTACCATTTCATCAATTAGTGGTAATGCAGTAGCAAAAGCATTATATCCAACCATTGGTACTGCTAAACCATCAGCAAGTGTGGAAGATATTGGGACATGTACTGGCTTTCCGGCTTTCATTGCTTTTGAGAAACTTGGGCACCTTTCCGATTCAACCCCCTGCAAAAGTAAAAATTATAGTTAATATTAATTTTTCATCAGTTTCATATAAATTTTCATTCTATTCTCAAGTTGTATAAAACTATTCCGATAACTAAAGGTTTAAAATTGTATTAATTGGTACTGCACAATGTGCAGTGGAATACAATATACATTGTTCACCAAGCACATATTGTATTTATTTTTTAGTTTACTAAAAAAAAAAAAAAAAAAACTTTATACAGTATAAATTTTACATCAATTGATACTAGACTCAATTGGTATTCAGACTTCTGATTTCAGAGTAGATTATCTTCAGATCTTGAGTAACACTCATGTAAGGGAAATTAGGTAACACATTAAATGATATTTGTTGGTAGCAAATTAATCGATCTGGTTCAAAGGTGCCCAGGGCCGAATTTGGATCCTGGCGTAATCATTGGCACTCTGGATCGGCTTCTTGTGTTTCCAGCACCTGTTGCAACAGGGAAGTGGCAACGACTTCTTGCAGTCACGGTGTATCCGGTCTCTCTTCTTGGCCGTGTTCAGTCGGGTGTAGTGCATCTTCATCCTGCACCATTTTATTATTTTCTTCTTCCGCCGGTTCTCTTGACAACAGATCTGGAAGTTCATTCTCCTGGCCAGGACAGTGATCTAATGTAAACTTGAAACTTTGCACCAATAAGGCCCAGCAAGCATATTATATTTTCTGCCCGGTGGCCTGCCTTAGCCACCTCAAAGCCTTGTTGTCTGTTCTGAGGATGAAAGTTTGGTCTTTGAGGTACAGTCGATAGCGTTTGATTGCCCACACCTGGGTGAGGCATTCGAGCTCATTGGAGTGATATTTCCATAGAGGCAGGCTGCATTTACATCGAGTTGCCTTGTCATTTGTTCTAGCCATGGAAGTATTCAGTTGAAGCTCATCTATCCAGTTGACAGTACATGGCACTTTATAACCTTGTAGTGTTATACGCATACTATTACTAGATTTTCCATACTAAATACTATTACTAAACATACCATACAAAAGTTTGCAGTACCAAAATGTTTGATTTTGTATTATAGCAGACTGCAAGAATATGGTCCACAGCAACAGGAGGTCCACAGTTTCATGACGGTGTGATGAAAAATGCACATTCATTTCAATGTTTATATTGATAAGAAGCAAAAATTATCTTTTTCAAGCCAAATGTTTTATGTTTTTTGTGAATTAAATATTTAGCAATAATTTATTTTGTTGCCATTTGTCTATGGATATCCAAAAGCAAGGATCATTTTTCTGTGGTCTGATTTTTATAATTTAGGGTTATATATTTTATTTTAAAATAAAACATTGGTCAGACAAAGTTAAAATAAATCTTATTGTAAAAGGACAATTTTTTAATTCTCTCAAACACTAGTACTGGAACAGCATTCCAGTACATTCTGGCCCCAGTGCACCTCTGATCTGACTGGTTAATCAAAAATATTATGTTACATAGCCCAGTAAATATAAATATGATTTAAAACTACAAATAATAATTGATTTTATATTAATACATTAGAAATTAGTGTTTGAAAAATTTTACAAGAAATGACTTTGTTCAAATCCCACATCTGTAGCATAGCACAAATGACAGTTTTAATTTCCAGAATTTAACCACACCCACTGGAAATAAATATTTGTTTTTATATGAGATAAAGCTCTTTTAATTATAAAAAAGATAAAAATTACTAAAAATAAAATAACAAACACATTTTAATATACATCAATTAAGAATAATGTTTATTAGGTACAGAAAGAATTCAACAATTTTCTGTCTAGTTTTTGTCTGTTTTGCTTCAATAAAACACTGATTTTTAAAAATCTTTATTGGCTGTATTTACATTAATGTTTTAAGAATTAAATTCTCTACAAGTTTTGTGACTAAATCTTCCGCATTTATTAGTCATTTAACAAGAACTGCTATTGTACTATAAACCTAAAAATAACTTGTTTTTCAAAAGAAAATTTTGTGATTTACATCTGATATCTTAAAAGCTACTGGAGTTACAGTTCTGGTACCTATTTTATCCTACTTCCCAGCTTAAATTACATAAGGAACCACCAACTTTACTGATTAATTTGGGTCCCAAAGATTACAGTAGGACTTTGTTTATTAGAAGAGCTGAAATTTGGGCAAAATCCTTTGGTAACCCTAACTCAAAAACAATGCATTTCCAAACCTATGTTTATTCAAACGTTTTTCATTATTTTCATCAGTGGAACATGCCCTGCAAGTTTCTTCGTGGGACACTCAGTATATACAAATTTCCAAAATTACTTACAATTATTTTAACTTTAGGATATAGAGTTTTTACAGCTAATGCTACTCCTGCTATAAGTCCAGCACCACCAACTGGTACAATCACTGCATCAATGTTTGGAACTTGTTCGACTACTTCTAGTCCAAGAGTTCCTTGACCAGCAATAATATGTGGATGATCATATCTAAAAATAATTAGAAATTAATGTTTTACATTTTATATATGACTGAAATGTACATAAACATTTTCTTATTTATTATAAATATAATTATTCTATTATTAAATAATGCTGAAAGGTTGTACATTTTACATCAATGGTTAATTTCTATTTTATTTTTTGAATCGACTATAACTGCAAGTCATTTCAAGGAATCAGCAGTTACTTTAAGTTAACATGATCATATGTGAACATTTTAAATTAACATCATTTTATCATTTTTAATTATTTTTACCTGCACTGAGTTATGGTAGTCACTACTTGTTTCTTTAAGTAAAAGAAACTGCTGAGGACAGCAATCATTAGTTACTGACCGTTCTTTAAAAAAAGTACTGCTTTTAGAATGTTATACAGGGCTTAGTTTACTAAAAATGGCTTTAAATACAGCCACTAGCTTTACTTCATTTGCATATACTTTCCAGAAAGCTACAACCAAGATGTTTTAGCTGTACTGTTACCAATAAATTTCATGAGGATGGAATTAATTGTCAATGATCATATAATTTTACTAATTACATAAATTGATCTCCGTTACCACAGACAAAATGTAACATATATAAATAATAACTTGGAAATACCATAAATTAATAATGATAAAAAGAAACTGATATAATGTAGAAATATCTTCAATAAAAAAATTAAAAAAAACAAATCCATTGGAGCTATTATGACAAGAAACACTGTTAACAAATTAAATAACAATGAAAATCTGTAATTTTAACATTAACTTTTTATGTGTCTATTTAAATTACATAGCTGGTGATACAATTGAAGATTGTGAAAGTGCGACTGTGTGATGTGTGTGTTGAGATATCCAGTTTGACTGCATTTTTATGTTTTTTTTTTTAAATTATTTTAAATTTATAGATACAGTGGATGAAAAATTAATGTAATATATAAATTTATAATTAATTAAATATATTTTTATATTATATTATTATAAGACTCATATTATCAGACTTTTTTTGTAGTGGTTAATAATTACAAATTTTATATATCGTTTTGATATATCTGTTGGGAAAAGTTACAAAAATAAAATTACAAATAGCTCGTTTTTGCCAAAAGAATATTGGACTTTATTTTTAACAGAATGAAAAACAGAATTGTATAACCATGTTCATAAAAACAAAAGAATGCATAAAAACACTATTACATATTATTGTTTTGTTAAGACAAATGCTTTGCACAAAATCTCCTTGTGCGATATTTATACAACAATCCTTAAGTAAAGTATAGGTAAACTTATTACATTGAATATTTCTTTTACATAAACACAGTGTGTAATAACAATACAGAGTATAATAATAGTATCTTATTGTTTAACAGAGGATTACCTTAATATTTGGTAGACGATTACTGTTTTCTGTTAATGAAAAACAAATATCTTGAAACTCACTGGCACAGAATGTAATCTGGATTATCATAATAGAAAGTTCATCAGACGATTATTGTAAAATGAAAAAAACATTAATATATTGAAATTCACTTACGGAGGATGTAATCTGAATTATAATAACAAAGAGTTTAATGTACGAAAAACACTAATATCTTGATATTCGGTTGCACAAAATATAATCTCACAATCGTGGATCTTATATATGTCTACATGAGTTCCTTTAAGTTAATATTTTATAATGCAGTTATAGAGAAGAAAAAGCTCAAACATAATGTTTAAAGGATCTTTAACATACAATAAAAAGATTCATAGATGAAGAATATGTGAAATTTACTTGTTAATTGAACGAAGTGTAAACTTTGATGAGAGAGACGATGTACAGAGAGAGAGACGACGCACAATGAGAGACAGACGAGAGTGACCACAACGAGAGACGAAGAAGAAGTGACGAGAAGAGAAGTAGAAGTGACCTGACTAGTGGTGAGCCGGCTTATATAGGGTAGGTGGAGCCGAGTGCATCCGAAAGGAGCTGTGTGAACCGCGAAGAGCCGCTAAATCGTCAGGTGCCGAGTGCATCCGAAAGAATTGTAACATGTTTACGTTTAGTTCTTTTTATTTTTTTTTAAACATTATACACATGAAATAATACAGAATTAAATTTTAATAAATAATCAATACAAAAGTGATAAATAAAAATCAACTGAGCATATATTTATATGTATTTTGAATGGAATGCATTAATTTCAGTGTATGAAAAAATTTCTTTAGCTTTTTTAACCACTCAGGGGCAACCGGTAACCGCCTAAAAGACATTTCCTCGGTTGGTCCTCTGTGATGTGGCTGTAGACTGGTCCACCGAGTGCATGCAGCCCTCAGCTGGTTGTCCTATTGGTCCCTCCTGAATGATTGAAACATCACAACCCCCGCTTCTGGTTGCCATGATGCCTCTCCTCAGAGGGGCTATCCTCCCCAGCCTTATCTCCTAGTCAGGGTTCGAGTATGCATCCCACGCATACCCCCCTCCTCCTAATTATCGCGCCCGCCCCACATACCTCAAGGGTCCTCAATGCGTCATCAAGACGTTCCGACCCAGCCATTCTTGCGTGTGGCTAAACCAAAACGCTCTCGGCAAAGGCGCTACCTTCCTGGCCCTGCACGTGTCCACGATTCATCCCGTGGCGACAGAATCTTTTTCGCTATGTTCCAGTTTTCTTCTTTTTTTTTAAGTGCCTCGCCCCTTTCCTCGTCGGCACCCTTTTCGCTCCAGTTCTTATGCCCCTTTTCCCCTTCTGGGTTTTAGTTCCAGTTCAGTGTTTGACAAAACCATTACATACACAATATTATACTAAGCATTATTTTGCTGATTTAGCAAGATAATTTTGCTGCAGGTCAATATTTAACAAATCTTTTATATACCATACTATGATCGCTTCTCGGCCTCTGGCCCCGTGCTGTAAAACTTGTGTTTTGCTACCGGTAGCGATTAACTTGATTCTGCAAGTTCAGCGTGATTACGTTCACGTCGTCGGGGCTGACAACGATCAGCCAACCTGCGTTGCTGCGGCGTTTTTAAAAAGCAGTAACGAAATGTGTTGCAGTAGTGCTACTGTCGGCTAATTAAGGATGTTTCTTTGTACTATCGGTGTTCCCTTTTCGTAGCTGAAATTGTTCGATCCTCTGGCAGGTTCGACAAGCGATTTTTGCTCCGACCTAGCCGGTGGTTTAGGAGCTTTTAGCTTTAGCTCCTCGAGTGGGCTGCGGAACAGACGGTCCGGTCGAGGAAGATTTAGTTGGACGCTCGCCTGGTCTTGCGTCAGGTGTTAGTTTCGTACAAGCTGTGATCGTAGTGCCTGGCGACACAGCTGGTGTATTTTAATAAGCTTGTCCAGCGATGGAGCAACCCGGAGGAGTTTGTTTGGAGGACTTGGTCGGATTGGCCAAGGACCTAGTCTCCGGTGACCCCTTCATGCCAAGGAGGTCACTCGGTAGGTCGCCGCCGCGGCCCCGGTCTTCCGCAAAGGAAGTCACGGAAGCCCCTCAGGTAGTGGAGCGCCCGAGTGAAGTGGCATTGCAACAAAACCTGCGCGATACCTCTGTTTCGAGCGGTGCGGAGAAGGCAAAGGTGGACCCGTGCAGCGAGAGCATGGTACTGGGGGGGGGGGGCAACTCCGAAGGACGCCTCTCAACGAAGTCAGGGAAGGCGGAAAGCAATGGTGCCGATTCTGCTCCTGGACGCGAGGTTTCTGGGAGGAAGCCTGTTGAAAGGCAGGTGACCTCTGGAACTGAGGGTCTAGGGCGAATCGAGGAAATGAGGGCCGAATGGGCCAAAATGTCCTCAAAGAAGGAGTCCAGAGTATCTCGAGTTGCGCCAGTTGGTCGACTCATATTTGAGTGAGTGTGGTTTGTTGGTTTCGGTTCGGGCTATGAAATGTGAAGGCCTCCAGGGTGCAAACCTTGCATTAGATTTAGTCGTTAGTCGACTATGAGGCAAGGTTGATCAGGTGGTGGAGGGAGTCCGGGGTTTTAAGCCGGTAAATTTTTTTTTTTTTTTTTTTTAGGGCGAAAAACGAGCGGTCGTTATCATCGCCCGGAAAATAAATAAATAAATAAAAATAAAAGTGAAAGTAAAAGTAAAAGTAATTAAAACTTAAAACTATCACAGGAACAAAATCCGGAATGGGTGTAAAAGGCCTATTATCGGATAACAAAAACACTAACATGTAACTTAAAACTACGTTAAAAACTATCATATTAAAAATAAATAAAACTTAAAACTAAAAAAGGAAATAAAACTTAAAACTATTATGTTTAAAGTCTTACAACTAATATCATAGACGAATTTAAAAAACATAAAAAAAAATATGAATATATATATAAATATATATATATATATATTATATATATATAAAAAAAAAAAATTCCGATAGGAAGTGTAAAAGGCTCGCTACTCGGATAACAAAAACAATACATAGGACTAGAGTAATTAAATTTTTTGTATTAACCCTATACTACGCAAAAACAGAAACATCTGGTTCAAAACCTCTTTATCATTACACAAGATACCACGGATGTTTCTGGGTAGTTTAAATTTACGAGGCAACGCCGCATAACATATGCAGTCCACGAGTATGTGGCGCACAGTCACGCGGCAGTAGCATCGTGCGCATAGAGGCGCCTGTCCCCCTGTAAACAGGCACTCGTGTGTGACCCTCGTGTGTCCTATCCGCAATCGACAGAGAACTACTTCCTCACGCCGGGGTTTACTGTATGAGGAGTCCCATGGTAACACAGAATCTTTAATCTGACGGAGTTTATTATCAACGGTAGCCGTCCAGTCACCTTGCCACCTTGCTCTTAGTAATTGTTTTACATAGTTAATGAAATCAGAAGTAGCAACTCGGATGGTGAAAGGAGGCTGGTTACATGCTTCTTTGGCAGCGGAATCTGCATGTTCATTACCTGGAATCGTTTTGTTTCGATCCATCAGTGTATACAACCGCGTCTGATTTCATCTTGGAGAGAACACACTGAAACATTTGCTGAAAGACAATAGATGGTGTTGATTGTTTATTGTATGTCGTAAGGTCAAAATTAAAATTTATAAGGTTTATTCTCCATGGAGGATATGAGCAAGGATACATAGTAAAGAATGACGGTGTGTCAATATTTATATGCTGCAGCAGACGCCAGGTACGGACACCTACAGGTGCAGTACGACGTGGATGGTCCTCATACTTTCCTAGATTAGGATTTCTAAAGACCGAGTCAAGAGCCGGGTGATTTGTCTGTCCTCTGAGACGAGCAAAATAAGATAATAAAAGCTGGTCTCGTCTATCCCAAAGTGATGGTTCACCACAGTCTACAAGTAAGCTTGCGACAGGACTTGATCTAAACGCGCCTGTGGCAAGCCGAAGGAAAGCATGATGTACACTATCCAGCATTTTAAGGACGAATTGACGAGCTGAAGAGTAGGCGACACAACCATAATCTAAACGGGAGCGAACAAAGGAATAGTAAAAACGTATCATATATGACCTATCGGCTCCCCAGTTGGTGTTAGTAAGGACTCGCATCATATCTAGAATTTTGGAACATTTTGTTTTCAATTCTTTTAAATGTTTGACCCAAGTAAGACGGCTATCAAAAAATAAACCTAAAAACTTGACGTAACTAGAGATAGTAATAGACTCTCCGTTCAGAAAAATTTGCGGAATAGAAGTGTTTCATAACCGAGAAAAAACTACACATTTTGTTTTTTCGGATGAAAATGTGAAACCAGTAATCCTGGACCAAGCTTCAAGGTGAGATATAGTGTTCTGCAGTAGTCTCTCTGCTGTAGGTGCTGAACGGCTTGCAATGTAGATAGCAAAGTCATCAGCAAATAGAGAGCATGAGACAGGAGCCTGCACACATTTGGTAATATCGTTTATGGCTAAAGAAAATAAGGTGGCACTTAATACACTACCTTGGGGCACTCCATTCTCCAAGATGACACTATCTAAGAGCGAATCATCCACACGTACACGAGCCGTTCGGTGATTTAAGAATCCCCGGATAAAAGCAAGCATATTGCCCTTGATTTTATATCGAAGAAGATAGCGACGAGGTGCTGCCGATTTAGGAAAGCGTTTTGTATGGCTGTTTCTAGTGACACTAAATGGTCAATAGAAGATCGTCCTTGTCGCTGTTCTGGAGAAACCACACTGTTCTGGAGATAGAAAGCCATGTTTCTCCAAGCACCATGTAAGCCTGCGGTTTACCATTCTCTCCGTTATTTTACACAAAACGCTTGTTAATGAAATAGGGCGGTAGCTTGAGGGGTTCGTTTTGTCTTTACCAGGTTTTAGTACTGGTATAATAAATGCTTCTGACCAGCCGGGTGGGAAGACTTGTTCGGAGAATAAACCGTTGAAAATATTCAAAAGTTGTTGTAGTGCCGAATTAGGAAGGTGTGAAAGCATGGAAAGGCGAATGTTGTCCGGTCCAGGGGAAGTTTCCCGTGAGTTTTTAAGTGCATGTAACAATTCTTTAAATACGAATGGAGTGTTTAATTCACCAACCGAATCACCAATGTTTAACGATAATACTTCTATTTGTATCTTGTAACGTTGAAAATCGTTATTATATGATGAGGTGAGAGACACCGAGCGGAAAGATTTTGCTAGACTATTTGCCACTTGCGAGGATGATGAAACGAGTTCTCCTTCATCAATAAGACCGAGAATAGATTGTTTCGGTGATCCAAAAATTGCACGAATTTTCTTCCATACAGTAGACGTGGGAGTAGTGCGTGAGATAGTACTCACGTATTTCGTCCATGAATTCCTGTTAGCGTCCAAGAATACTCGACGGCACACCGCTCTAGCACTGCGGTATAAATTTAGATGTTCTGTTGTAGGCCTACGATTAAATTTGCGTAGTGCCTGCTGTCGATTCCTAATAGCATATTTGCAATCATCGTTCCACCATGGAACGAAAGGACGTTTAGGATTACCCGATGTTTGTGGGATATATCTGTTGGCATTCTCAAGTATCTTCAAGTCTTGTCTCAATCTGTTTATCGTATTTCCTCGAGTGGAGCAGAAGGTTGAGCCCCAGGAAATATGATGGGCATTGAAGTCTCCTACTATTAACGATGGAGATGGTATTTGCGTGAGGAGATTTGAGACATCTAAAGCACTGAACTCAGTGTTCGGTGAGAGATACAGATTGCAGATATGCAATTTGAAGGGAATTTTGAAGGGAATTTGAAGGGACCTTTACTGCAATAGCAGGAATGACAGTGGTTAGTTGAATTCTTGTAGCTGACACCCCATTCTTCATGAAAATCGCTACTCCACCACTCTCCCTACTGTCTACTAGGCAGTCGTATCTCTCACACAAGTATCCTCTGAGTGTAATTGGGTCATGTTGCAGAAGGTGGGTTTCTTGGAAACACATGATTAGTGGATCATGTGCGTGCGCTAGTACTCTAATATCTTCAATGCGGGACCGAATACCTCTAACATTCCGCTGAATAATGTTCATAAGTGTAAAAAAAATAAATAAAAAATTAAATAATTAAATTTCGGAAATGATATAAAAATTAGTTGTACGTGATTCGGTTTTTATTTTTTGTATTTTTTATTTTAAAGAACTCCGATGCCCTAGGGTCGGGTGGTTCTTGAACCATATCCTCCAGTATATGAGGTGATGGTGGAGGAGATCTATTTGAATGGGATGCTGCAGTTAACATCCCAGAGGGGGTGGTTATGTGGGTTCCCTTTACGGGGAGCTTATTAGGTGGCTTACTGCCAGCTGTGATAGTCGCTACTCGTGCCGGTACGACTTTGGGAGCAGGAACTTTCGTGTGTATCACACTGTTGGATTCACTAACTGCGACGAAAGACGTTTTATTCATCTTTGTCAGCTCTGAGATAGTGGCTGTAAGTGAAGCTACTTGATCAGAAAGCATCTGAACAAGTTTTTTAAGTTCATTGCAGGATCCGCACTGCTGATTATTAACGTTTGTAAGAGTTTGTTTCGATGTAGCGGTAGCAAAAGATACATCTGGTTTAACCAGGTTCCGTGAATTATTTAACTTTTTGTATTCTCTTCGTGCAGCCGGGAAAGATAGCTTTTGCTCCGTACAGATTTTGAGAATTGCCTTTTCTTCTTTAAAGATTGGGCAATCTCGGGAGCGGGCTGTATGTGGACCACTGCAGTTTGCGCATTTTTCACTTTCTTCGCAGTTAGTGTCATTGTGACCTTCTTTAGCACATCGAGCACAGATCTCAGTTTTTGTACAAGATGTTGTAGTGTGACCAAAACCTTGGCATCTGAAACATCGCCTTGAGTTGGGTATGAATGGTCGTACCCGAACCGAGAGGTAACCCACTTTAATCTTTTCTGGTGGATCAGGGAGATTGAATGTTAATATAAGAGACGGTATCGGTTCTTCTGTTCCGTTCTGCCGTTTCGTAATACGTTTCACTTCAACATCTTGGTGGCAAAGCTCGTCAACTATTTCAATGATATCTATATCTAAAAAGTCTCGACAAAAAATTACACCCCGGCTCGTATTTAAAGTTTTGTGGCTTTCAGCACTTATATTTATACCACCCATATTACGGAGACGTAAGATAGATCGACTCTGTTCGTCGTTGAATGTTTCAACCAGAATCGATCCGTCGCGTAATTTCCTGATGTTCTTCGGGGAGCCACTTGCACCTGTTACAGTTTTGTTTATTAGGAAAGGTGAAACCTTTTGGAGGGAGCCACCTTCCTGACTATTTTGCTATTTCGGAGAACAACGAATCGAATATTTTTAGAGTTCAAGTCTAAAGATTTGCAGTTCTCTTCGATAGGACTTTTATCCTCGTCAGACAAAGCTGATCGAGGTCTCTTCACAAGACTTAATTTGGTGGTTTTTTCAGAAGGACCACCAACCATCTTGGAATTTGATATAGGAACAGAAATTTTGGTCCCACGAGTACCGGCGAAAAATGGACAACTCCAGCAGAGCGCACGCGTACTGGAGCTAGAGATAAGTACAACTGGGTTCGCCCTGGTGCCCAGAGGACATCGTTCGAGACTCACTACGTAGAGCCATTCACCCATCGGCACGATTTGTTCCCACCTTGGGTGAATGAATAATGCTGCAATAATACAATCCATGTTTCATATAATATTAAATTATTGCATCACAAAGTTTATTGATTTTATTTCATACTATACATCATAGACAACAAAAAACAAGAATACTTTACTCACCCGTTTATGTATATCAGGCCTTTATCTTTTCCCATTTTCATTGCAATGTATTTTGATTCTTTCATATCACTACCTGTAACGATAACAGTAGCACCAAGATTTTTACATGCCTGTACCTTCATTATAGGGGCTGATATAGGCATTATAACAGTAACTGGGACTTTAAGCCGTTTTCCATGGTAACAGAGAGCTAATGCATGATTTCCTAAAGATGCAGTTATTACTCCAGCTTTTTTGCATTCATCAGATAACATCAACAAAGCATAGCAAGCACCTCTCTCTTTGAAACTGCCAAAAATACAAGAAATCTAATTTAAGTTATTAAAAATTCAATTAAAAGTCTTATAAAATGTTTAATTTTCATTTATATATCATTTAATCAAACTCTTCTATGTGTGAAAAAACTTCATAATATGTATGGGTATGAATTAATTCTGTTATCGGTATCTTTTAAATGATCTTTAAACAGACAATTTTGTATAACATTTAAATCAGTATCGTATCATTTATTTTTAGGTGTAAAACTCAGGGCCTATGTAAAATTACTAATCCTAAAGCTCATAAAATTAATTTGTTGTTTGTAATGTATACTTTATCAAAAGAAAATCAGTGAAACCTGGGTAATGCTTCATGTATCTCCAGCGCCTAATATTATAACTAGGAATACTGTTCCAGAAGAAATTGCTAAGGATAAAGAGCTGTAAAATAAAAGTTTTGATAATTTTTGTAATGCAAGGAAGAAAAATCCTCTTGTCCAATGTTCCAAAAAATGTCTCCAACAAAACTTATCTAAAATTTCTAATGCTATATAATTATATATTGCTTGAAATATTTTTTTTAAATGCTATGAGTTAACTTTATTACAAAATTTGTGTTAATTAGTATTCACAGGTCTCCTTTTTAAAATGTTTATAAACTTTTTTTCCATTGGTGTATCAGAGTAGCACAGAGGGTTAGCAGTTGCTTCTTATGCTGAATGTAGACAGTCAAGAACTGGCCAGACTAGTTGCATTCTAATATTATCAGCTCCTTTATACTGTCTCCTGCCCATCATTCTACAGTTAGTTTTTCATCAACAACATATCTTGGCCTGGTGATTCAAATACATAACCTATAAATACACTTGCTACGTAACTAAGGAAGACAGCTACCTACAAACCCTGAGTTAATAAAACTGCTTAGTAATCTGGAGATTTTAGAAATATCATAAAATTAGTGAATTTTAATTTTTAGCCGTTATTTTTTTTTATATATGCATCCAAATGAGTAAATGACAACAAAAAACAATTTTTTTTAAAAGAGGGTGAACCACCCATATGTATTTCATTTTAAGATGTAACCTACATTTTAAATTTAAATAGATCTATCTTGTTTCATTAAATTTGGTACAGCCTTTCTTACATGAAGCACAAATAGATTAAAATCAAAATAACTGATTTATTTTTTACATTTTTGTATGAAACACAAAGGCTTCATAGAAGAACGAATCCTTTTGTGATTTTGTAGTTTACTTCTATGAGATGGTTGGCAAATACTGACCGTACTGAAATGGAGTATTTTTATTTATTCATTGTATCTGTTTGAAGCTGCCACCTATTTGTCCAGTGTAAAATATTGTGTATTTTTAGCAATTCATTTTATATTTTCAGAGTTACTGTGTTTGGTAATTGTCTGTTGTAAGCAATGGTTTGCTTGTTTTTTTATTTTGTAAGCCATATTTTATCCTGCTTTTTTCAATTTGTGCTTTAGAAGTTTGGCCTATGTATGTTAGTGTTACAGGTTTCTTTTTTTATTGTTTAGTTTTACATTTGAGCGAGTCAATGAGAATAACATTGTATCCATTTGTGAATGCTAAGTGTTTTATAGCATTGATTAGCCTTTTAACTGGCCACAGTATACTTAATTTTAAGGTGAAAAAATTTTATCTGAGTTTCAGCTGTTAACTTTTAATGAAGTGTCTTCAGTAACCCTCTGAAGATGCTGTAATTCAGAAAAAAGTGAATTGTCATTTATTTAAAAACTATTTAAGAATTTTTAAATGATACATTATAGATACCACAAACTGAACTTTACCTTAAATAAGTATAGCCCTAAAAAAAAAAAAAAAACACTGATCAAAACATCTGGTGATCTCTGGTTGAAAAACAGTAGCACTAGTTGCTGAAGATGGCTGCAAAAGGACTGAAAATGTTTTGACATAAGCTTAAAAAACATCATAATAAAATACATTTTATTTGAATTGTTAAACATTAATAATATTATATAAAAATAAATTTATATTATTAATTAAGTAATCTGATTCAGTCCTGTAAACATTTATCTTAATTTTTCACTTATACTATATTATTTGGCGATAGCCAAATAATAAGTAAGCAAGAGAAAGATAAAATAAATCTGCAGTATCTTGAACAGAGATTGTTAATTAGTGTTCTTTGAACTCATGCTATATGTTCCGAACAGTTATTGTAAGAAAAATATAGTAGGTTGTAATTAGCAGAAGAATAAAATGACTTCTTCTATGCCTAACAATTCTTTGAGTGACAACTGTTTCAATAAATTTATGTTTAAATGTTTTACTTACGTTCTGATATTTTACCGTTATTATTATTAATAATAATAATAAATAAATAATAATAATAATAATAATAATAATGTACTGAGGTAGGTAATTCCCACGTCCGGAACACAACATCTATGTTCCACGTCCAGGGAGGCAACAGCTGTACTTATGTACAATACATATAGTTGGCTAACGAGGCTCCGAGTAAATTCCTCGGATATGTTACTCTTTTGGACCTGTTTCCATCTTCAGGTCACCAGACGGATTGGATTTTTCGGCCACCTGCAGGATATGAAAAATTGATCGATTAGGAAGTGGACACATACCATATTTAGAGCTGGCGATGTGGCGGCCAGGGTCAATGTTATTGCAGGTGTAACGGAGACCCTTCCGTTGTCCACATGCCCCCTGTGATGGCAAGCATGTAGCAATGGTACCCCATGTATGTCGGTGCATGGGAGCTCTGAAAGCTTCGGTGAGTAGGAGCCTGGAGTCAGTGCAGAGATTGCGCA
Source organism: Lycorma delicatula (assembly GCF_047948215.1). Classification (NCBI taxonomy): domain Eukaryota; kingdom Metazoa; phylum Arthropoda; class Insecta; order Hemiptera; family Fulgoridae; genus Lycorma; species Lycorma delicatula. The sequence continues at coordinate 22,258,793 of NC_134458.1, forward strand.
TCTGCTCTCTGCCAGGACATATGCCGGTTCCACCGGAGTACTGGATCGGACCTCCAAGGTTAGTCCTGGAGTAGGGGTGTACCCCGGCGGCTAGCCTTGCTACAGAAGGGATAAATGTTCATGAATATTCTTGAGCAAACTAACGTGGCAGAGGGTACACGTAAACACCCTCGTTTAGAAACCTCCGATTCGCCAAGCGAAGAGGAAAAAGAGTAAGGAGTGAGATAAAATCAAGAAAGATGCTGACAAAATCAGTACAGAATTGAGAAAGTCGTTGTTTGGAAACAACGTTCCCAAACCAAGATTTATAATTATTACGAAGAAGAATGGAAACTTCCAAAAGGTCAGTCCATTCTTAATCGCTAGAGAGATTGCTGGTGGTCCCGTTAAAGAAATCCGGAAGACTTTTAATGGATTGCACGTCGAAACCATCAACGACAGTCAAAGCCAGAAAGTCCAGGCATTGAAGAAAATCGGTGAATTTGCGGTATCTGTGCAACCGCATATCACCCTCAACACATCCAGAGGAGTTGTTTGCCGCGATCTTCTAAACTGTACAGAAGAAGAAATAGTACAGGAAATGTCGAGTCAAGGAGTGATTCAGTGTCGCAGACTAACAATGAGAAGAAATGGTGAGGTTCTTCCTTCGGCCTCGCATGTATTGACATTTAATAGGCCTAACTTTCCTGAATAGGTACGTGCTGGCATAAATCGGATTGATGTACGTGAATTTATTCCGCAGCCTACGCGATATTTCAAGTGTCAACGTTTCGGACACACTGCAGCTAGATGTGAAGCGCAGGAAATTTGCATATGTGGAATGAAGATAAATGAGGGTGATCTATGTAAAGACCCTCCAATCTGTATTAATTGTAAAGGGTACCATAATTGCCGATCAAGGAACTGCCCAGTATATAAAACGGAAACGGCCAATCAGGAAGTCAAAACGCTTCAAAAGGTTAGTTATCCTGAAGTGAAGAATATTGTTAGTCAAAGAACACCTCGACAATCAACCACTTATACTGAAGCAGCTGCTGCCCCTCCTTCATAAAATTTAACGTGGAGCAGTTGCTTAATACAATAGCACAATGGCACCAATTCTTGCAGCAATGATAGAAAAAATCGTTGATGCAAAGATTGAGTCGACTCATCGCACAGAACCACCTAAACATGAGAAGGCTCATTCCCGGACTGACGTCGTTGATAAAAGAGACATGCCAGCGCAGCATAAAAAAACTAGCAAAACCTGCGATCATAACACCACCACTTTATGCAATAAATAAAAATCTTGATTTATCTGGTAAAGAGGAAAAGAAAATCTGAGTCTACCGAAATGGAGGTGCAAGTCATTATTGAGAAAGCACCAGACACAGATGATATAAAAACTGTAACAATGGAGCCTCCAAAAGCTCAAAGAACAGCTTCGGTGAGAGCGTCTATTTCAGCTGGACCAAGTACTCCCTTAGAGATAGAATCTAGCTCATCAGCCGCGGAAAGTGCATCGCTTGCTAGTTTAGATTCCATAGAAACGATGCTAACAGCATCAACGAAGCTTTCATCACCTGATGTAAGCCGGCGAACGTCATTAGCATCAGAAAGAGAAGAAGATGTCATGTCCGAGGCCTCAGACACACTGTCATCGGAAGTTGAGGCCGTTCGCAGAATGGAGAAACGGTGCAAGAAAGGATGGCCGAAAGGAAAGCCTAGACGATAAATATTGTATTCAGAAAGTTGTATCAGAATATGAAATTTTGAACTTTTTTTTACTTTTTTTTTTTGAAGTGGGACGGGACTAATGACCAAAGTAGTCGATGGCCCTAAAAACCTCAACAAAAAAAAAAAATAATTTTATTTTCCTCTTTGATAACCTAAGCAAATAATTTAAGGATGTCGGCTATAACTTACAATAAGATCATAAACTGATTTATGTTTGTTTATTCGTTATAGAAATTTCCTCCACTGTCTTTGACTAATTGTTATTATAATAATTTAAGTAATGAATTAAAATAAAATTTGATTAAAAATGATTTACCTTCCTGTTGACTGAAGGAAATCTTTCTTAAAGTATATCTCCATTCCAGTAATTTCAGAGAGGTGTGATCTCTACAAAAACATATACAAAATTAGATGTACGTAAAAATTATTAAAATAAAATTCAGTAAATAAAAAAAATCTAGATTCTTGGAACTTATAGCTTGCAGTGGTTAATTATTTAATACAGAATATTTGACGGCAGACAAAATAGTGAGTTTTAGATAATTTTGGTAAATCCAAGTCAGAGAATAATTCATGTAAGAGGTATCATTTCTGAATAATCTCCCTTAATAATATCTTAATTCTGTGATAATCTGTCACAATATACAAATAGATTGTGGGTTTATATATCCTTACTAATATTATAAATGTGAATGTGAGTTTGTTTGTTTGTTTGTTACGCTTTCACGCAGAAACTACTCAACCGATCATCATGAAACTTCGTACACATATTCTCAAAGGTATTGCGAAGGACATAGGGCACTGTTTAGTAAAAAAAAAATAATATATTTTTTCGGGAGGGTAAAAAAATTTATATTGGTAGGTATGATCGTCAGACAAAAAATTTGACCAAATTCAAAGCCATCTGGCGTTCCAGAAGTAAATGAAGTAAAGTGCCAATCCAATACTGTAATACTATCAAGTCACTATTCAATTGAGTATAGTGCTTCTGCTGTTTCGAATCCTTCTATATTTATTGTTATTCTTCTGTCACTTCTAAGCAATACTAAAACTTTTCCAGTTTTTGAGGTTAGGTGCCTGTTTATTGTTTTACTTCTAACGCTATTTTCAGTTTTTAGTCTGTTTTTTTTTCTAAAATGCCTCGGAAGCGCAAATCTAACCTGTCCAGGGATTCATCACGGGCTCGGGCGGCAAAAGTTGCTCGAACTCAAGAATCTTCCGTTCACGCAGAACTAAGACGACAACAACAAGCGAGGCGACAATGTGCTTTGAGGGCTGGTGAAACAACTTCTCAGAGACAAGAAAGGTTAGATGAGCAAGCTGAACGCCAAGCTACCTTAAGAGCAGTTGAAACGCCAATTCAAACACAAATTCGTTTAGAAAGACAAGCTGAACAGCAGGCTATAAGAGCGAGAGAAACTCCAGAACAATCGCAGGCGAAAAGAATCGTTCATGCAGAAATGCAAATCGCGCGCCGTCGAAATTTCATGCCTAACGATTGGTCTGTATTTAATAATTCTGGATTTCAAGATCCTTCACTTGAATACCATAAGCATTCTTTAACTGGCATTGGCTCAATGAATAGAAAATGTCAGCATTGCGATGCTTTGAAATGGAAAGATGAAACTCCTGGAATGTGCTGTTCCAGTGGTAAAGTTTCGCTTCCTTTACTTGGTGAACCAGAGGAGCCTTTGAACTCTATATTTAAGTGTTACAGATGAGTCGAAGCAATTTTTAAGTAAAATCAGAAAGTATAACTCTTGCTTCCAAATGACATCCTTTGGAGTAGATAAAGTGATAAGAATGCCCGGATTTTTGCCAACTTTTACTGTACAAGGACAGATATATAATCAAATTGGATCGCTTTTTCCAGCAGATAATGAACAGCATAAATTTTTGCAGGTGTATTTTACGGGTGATGAAGAAAATGAAGTAAAACGTCGTTGTCAGTATATTGAAGGAGTTGAAAGAGATACAGTATTGAAAATTCAACGAATATTACACAGCCACAATTTGTTGGTAAATAACTTTAAAAGTGCAATGGAAAACTGGCCTCCAGATAATTACATAGTGGTCATTCATGCTGATCGGACTCCACGTGGCGAACAGGAGAGGCGTTATAATGCGCCGATGATCAATGAAGTTGCTGTTTTGGTTACCGGTGCCCATGCTCTTCACGAGACGTAGTGTTACGGGCACACATAATACGCTGAAACGCGTAGCCGATACTCATAAATTTTATGATGCTTTGCGTACCCGTTAATTTTCAGTAAAGGTGAGCCAGGATATCATTTCAATATTCCAGTCATTAATTCAACAACAAGACAGCCAGTTCCCAATAAAAAAGTTTCCTGCATGGATTTTTACGCGTATCACATGATGCTTCGAGAGCTCGACTTCAATCTCCTTTCGCGGTCAAGGCAACTCTTTCATCAGTTCTTGGTAGATATGTATATTAAAGTAGAGAGCGAACGCCTTCGTTACATTTCTATAAACCAGACGAAATTACGAGCTGAAAATTACATTCATCTACAAGATGCGATTAGCGCAGGTGGTAATATTAGACCTAACGACATAGGCAAGATGGTTATTCTGCCTTCTACTTTTGTGAACAGTCCCCGATATCTGCATGAATACACTCAAGACGCTTTCGCTTATGTACGAACTTACGGCAGGCCTGACCTCTTTGTAACTTTTACCTGTAATCCTTCGTGGCAGATTGTAACTAAAGAGGTAATGCCCGGGCAAAAAGCCACTGATCGACATGACATAGTTGCTCGCGTATTTCGTTTAAAGGTTCACCACGAGCGAAGCCGCGGCTAAAAACTAGTATATATATATATATATATACTGATATATTATTTCTTTTGTGTGTGTGTGTGTGTGTGTGTGTGTGTATACGTATATATATACAACTGCATGTAAATTAATTTTAACACAGGAAATTTTTTATTTATTTTTAAGTTGTGATTATACTGCTTGACTACACTCATTGTTTAAGTTGTCTGCGTAATGTGAGGTTATTGTTCTTTTGTTATTTAGCAGTTATAAATAGTGTTTTGTGAATATTTATTTCATTTTTTATTAAAAAAACAAATTTTTGAATTTTTTATTTTGCGGTCTTGAATATATGATGGATAAAACTCCAAAAAGGTATTTGAAAAGGTTCTCTTTCTAAGCATACTAGTATGACACAACAACAAATACCTTCTGACTATGATGTTGGACTAGGGACTAGTGAGGTTCTTGCTCATTACGTTTAGAAGATATTTTGTTGAAAAGTGATGAATATATCAAGATTCTGAAATTCTGAAGGAAAGGATTGTGTTACAATTTCAAAACAAATTCCCACAAGCCAGCATAATCTGTTCCAACAAGATCTGATGCCATTCCGTATGTAAAAAAAGTGTAAAAATTAATCGAAAAACAAAACATTAAAGTGCTCCCATGGCCAGGTAAACCCAAATGAAAATCTTTGGGTAATAATGAAAAAACGACTCTCAAAAATGAATTGTACCACAAAAATTGACCTCATTGAACAAATAATATTGATGTGGTTTCATGATGAAGAAATCAGATAAGTGTGTAGTACACTTGTTGAATAGATGCCAAATTGTGTATGTGAAGTGATAAAGAATAAAGGACATATTAATTACTAGATATTCACGAACTGTTCAGATATGATTTTTTCCAAATAAAGTTATTATTTTATTAAATAATATCTATGTTCGGATTAATTTGCATCCTACTGTATGTATATAATTTTTTTTTAATAGTTCAAACTTTTTTCTACTATATCTCATTGCTTAGATTTACATTCATCTGCATTTCAAACTCTATGAATGAATCTCTTAATTAGATTAATTGAATGGATGGATGTCTGTTGACCCTTAGACCTTCCTCACGCTTGATTTTTAATTATTATTATTATAATAATAATTTATAGTGTAAAAATACCCGATATTATTGATTATGATTGTCAGAGATGAAGAATTATTTAAAATTATTTTGAAAAGATGTGAAAAATTGAACAATATTAAAAAGTGCAGTTTTTAAACAATTTAATTAAAAAAACTTTTTCTGTCAATCTCAGGGGATAATTTTAATAAAAACTTTGTAAAATTTGGTTTGATTTATCGTTTCAAAAGATTATAGTTAAGAAAAAATTGGTATTAGCGATGCTAAACTTTCCTGGCAAATGATTTTTTTCTTTTACTTAAAAGTGATTCAACCTTTAAGCTATATTTTAACATTGTTTTTACATTTTGATGAATATTTCAGGTTTCAATAAATATAAATTACCAGAATTATTTTATTGCTGCCGACCAGAAAAATTGATAAAAATTTCATATATATGAATAATTCTTTAAATCGGTTTTAAATATTTACTGTTCTTTACTGAATGATTACATCATTTTTAACAGTAGAAAAAGCCCTTTGGTGGGCATCAGAAAACAAAACTGTTACAGATGTGAATCCTTAATTTTAAAAAAGTACAACATTAGTCTTTAATAATATGAAATATCTTATCTAATTACAAACTACACCAAAATTCATTGTATTCTTACAGACATAAAAACAAACAGTACAGAATTAAATAATCAAAAAATTAACCGTAGGAACTAGATTACTCAGATTATGTACCAATGCCACAACATGGCATCGTTTTATATATATTGTTTCATATTTATTGAAAGTCTGCATACACTTCAGATGTGTGCAAGTGCAGAACTACAGCTCCATTATTTGCATTAGCTCATTTCTATAAACAACGATCTGAAAGTTAAATAATAGCTTAGAAATTAAATTTTTTTTTAATTACAAAGCCTAGAAAAATAAAAAATACTTGATGTGTAGATTTAACCTGTTTCAGCTATTTACTCTTTTGAATCTAAGATTCAAAAATTTAATGGTAACAATCAATACCTTACTCATATATGTATGTGTACAAATTTGAAGGAAAAAAAATTTAGAAGCGATTAACAAATTCAGATCGAATTCATTTCTGAATCAGTCTAGTTTTAAATAAGCCTACACCGTGTTTATGATAGATATTATAAGCAGAAAAAAATATCAGTGAAAAAAAAAAATCATAACATGAAAAATAAAAATCTTCACTGTAATCAGCATATTAAGGAAGTTACGGTTTTATTTTTATATAAAATACATTAAAACATTAAAAAATATGTCACTGATAAGAGAAAGATCATTATAAAACTACATTTATAAATTTATTGGAGCACTTTGAGTTGGCAATGTTCTTGAAAAATTACTGAAATAAAGTATGCAATCTAACTGAAATTCATCATACACTTAATTCAGTTTTACCAAGAATTTCAGGATCATTGATTAATTATGGAGAATTCTAAATAAAGAGGCAAGCTATGAATCATATGTAGGACTTCACCTGAGCTGAACTCCTACAGCTCTGTTACGATAGTTAATAAAATATTTATAATAGATTTCTCGCAGTTCAACATTTTAATATTTATCCCAACTGATGATTGCGGTTTTGAATACTGGTGACAAAAGCACTCATACTCTTATATACTGTAGTCATTTTTTAGAATAAAAACCTGCTCTCCAACGACAGTGCTTTATAAGACTTCAGGTAAGGTATTTTTTTTTTTGGTTTGCCTGGCATTTCTCCTGCCAACACCCCATTCGGTCACCCTAAAGCACAAGACCGAATGTCTGTGCCACAAATGGCTACTGAGCAGTTTATCGACCAGTGTCCTAAATAGCTACTAGAGCTTACCTGACAGCGTAAGTGACTAAGCATGGTGCCATACACCACTGGCTTACATGTCACAACCGCTCACTTGTCATATATTTACTGAAATGGGAAGGCGCACCCCATCAACGACTAAAAATATTTATGACATCCATAAATTAAAATTTACTTCATCTAGACAGCAATTCACTGACATGCCTAGGTTGTTGAATGCCAGCAAGTACCTGTCCACTATATTAAAGCGTTTGGTAGGGTTCTACGGTGGTCTCAGCTAATGAACGGACCCTCAACAGGAAGCCAGTCTGCTGATCAGAGCGTGCCTGGAGCCGTCATGACCGCAGCTTCCGTCTGTTATACGCAGGCAGAGGCTTGGTAATAAGTGGTGTTCCTCTAACCTTAGCGTGTTGCGCGCAAGGGCTAGGTCATCCAGGAATAGATACCGACATCGCCCCTTAACGGGGATTATCGTCGATGACGTGCGCGCTGAGCGTCTACAGATCTACCAGCGCGCCCGTAATGAATATATTCATGCTGTCAAGGAAGCCAAACTCAAGTTTTGGCAAGACTCCATGCGCGAGTTGCAGCGAAACCTCTGGCAGCTCGCAAAGTCATATTGCAGGCCGAAACCATTGCACGTGCTGTCCAGTGTTCGGAGCGCGGGTTTGGTGGTTGGGACAACACTTTAACATCTGTGGCGACTTACCAGGCGTTCCTGGATACTCTGTTTTCAGATGCTTCGGATGGTGAAGCGGAGATTGGCGTTAGGGAGGCTGATACACCATTCCCTGGCGTGCAGAGTGTAGATCCCGCAGATATAGACCGAGTGGTTTCCCGAATGGCACTGAGGAAGGCACCGGGGATTGACCAGCTTGACCCGGATATATATTTATATTTGCTACCTGTCATAAGGGAGCCGCTTTGTAGACTTTTCTCGGGGTGTTTAAGCTGGGGCTGCTTTCCAGTTTGCTGGAAGGTAGCTTTGGTGAGGGTGCTCTTAAAATCTGGCAAGGATACTGGTGAGATCAGTAGTTATCGATCCATCAGCCTCTTCTCGGTAATCGGCAAGTTGCTGGAAAGGCTGGTTGTGGAACGGCTCTGGGAAAGCATTGATATGAACTGTTTTCTAAATCGAGGCCAATATGGCCTCATGAAATGGGTTGGCACCGAGGATTGCATATTAATGCTCTTGCTAAGGTGGAAAGTGTCGACTGCAAATATGTTTTGGCAATTTTTATTGACATAGAGGCCGCATTTTGTTTCTTGTGTTGGAGTTCTGTCCTGTATGAGTTGGAACGCCGTTGGAGGCCGAGGCATTTGGGATGCGGTTTTGGGCCGGGCCAGTACCGGAGCGGAACGGTGATCTCAAAGCACCAGATCTAAATTTCGTTCTGTTGCCCATCTCTCGCCTGCGGAAGAGGCTGCAGAGCCTCGCGATGGTTGCATGGCAGCTGGAATGGGACACCACGACTAAGGGAAATTGTTGTACAAATTTATACAGGATCTGGGGGGATGGTGTGCCTCGAGCTCGTTTTTAAGCGCAACGGCTGCCCAGGTGCTCATCACACATGTTAATTTAAACCAATATCTGTTTCGGTTCCGCCTGGCGGCTGATGAGTTGGGTATCTGCGGGGAAGTACAGTCAAATGAGCATATGACTGTACTGTATATGACTGCGTTGCTCTTGGGGGGGCCAGAGACCGGGCCACCCTGGAACTTAGAGGTCATGGGGAAAATTGGCGGCTCACAAACGGCGAGTCAGTGTGGCGAGAGCCGCATTGTCAGACCGTGTGGGAGTTCCTCGATGCGGTTGCGTTGTTCATCCGACATTGGTAGATTATTTAAGGGTATAATGACTTCTACCCTGCTGCTGTGGGAAGCTAATCCAGAGATAATGGCTGGCCACCAGCCAGATTAAGCTCTAAGAGAGCTTTAATATAGTAGACAGGTACTAGCTGGCAATCAGGGACCGAGTCGTAACAGGAAATTGCTTTCTTTTAGTATAATAACAAGGGGTGCGCCTTCCCGGTTTTAGTTTTAGTTGTATGACAAGTGAGCGCTTGTAACACGGAAGCCGGTGGTGTATGGCGCCGTGCTTAGTCCGCTCACGCTGTTAGGTTAGCTCACTAAGAGCTATTTGATTATTGGTCGCTAAACTGTTCGAGGCACAGTAGTCATTTTTGTCAAAGACATTTGGTCATATGCTCTAGGGCGACCGAATTGGGTGGTGGCGGGAAAAATGCCAGTTAACCAAATTAAGAAAGCGGTAGCTATTTCTACTGAGAGATTAAAAGAATTATAAAATAATGTTAGGCGGTACAATATTTATTGTCATTACGCTCGGTACTAAATTATCATTGTTTATTTAATACACTGTAATAGACTATATATATTTTGAAAAATTAGAAGCATATTTATTAGTATTTACGCTGCATGGTGTTTCTATTATCCCATTTTTTATTTTAAAAGCAGCTGATGTGACATCTGCAAAACTAATGATTTGTGGACTTTCAGCTCGACAATGGGGATCATCTATCGACAGCCCATCTCCGATCAATTGTTCTGCCTAAAAAAAAAAATATAATAGATCAATTATACAAGAGAAAAAAAAATTTCTGTCACTAAATTTATGAGAAATAGTAAAAGCCCGTAGTAACTTAGATTACATTTTAATAGAATAATAATAAAAAGTCTAATCTAAATATGTTCGTTCCTAAAAAATTTCACAATCGTGCACCTGCATGATTCACCACACGCACATTACAATATACATTTTATTACAAATCGTACTGATATATCTTCTTTTAATCGTCGGTAACTTTTTATGATTTTTAATTAAAATTAAAAAATGAAATAATTTTATTTTTATTTTAGATGACTAAAAGGTAATAAAATACTAGAATCAGAAGGAATATACCCCCTGAAGGCTTCTTTTTTTCACGATTTAATAATAATAATACTCGTAAACCATTTCTTGTCGGTGAGCATATTTGACTCAGGCGTAAAATCGTAATCGGTACATTATCTATCATCGATATTCACAGTAAGGGTAATAATGGTAATTTTTCCATTTAATAGGAACTTTACATATTTACCATTTTTTTTAAATAATTCGCTTTATAAAAATATAGAAATGTACTGGTAGAAAATGTTTTCGTAATAATAATTTATTTCTTATTCAGCGATATATGCAGCATGTTGTTAATGGTGAAGGAATTAGGAAACTAACTATTTTAAAAAGTGTGCAATTAGGATTGACGTACATTGTATTAATTCGTTTAATAAATTTACGTTTTTTTAAATTTTTTACTGCTTGTTGTTAAGTTGATTCTATTGATTTTTATGCGAGCTTTTTGTAAACGCTGATGAATGATGAATCTTCCCGGTATAGTATTTAGTGCGGTTTAATTTAAATTCTCCTAAGCTGATACATAACTATATTTTGTTATTTTGTCTTAAAATTCACTTTAATAAAGTAGATTGTTTTTTAAACATTTAAACAAGAATTAATCACATTTTGACACCTGATCTGCAAAGTTCAAATATTTTTTTGTTTTTGGCAGTTACATAATGGAGACTTTAAAATTTTATTTATATAATTTTCAAAATTAAAGTTCTGTAATAATATTAAAAAATAAAAAAAGTTGAGGTTCGGTAAAAAAATATATGTGAAAACTTGAATATTCCAGTGCATAGTGCTTGTATGTTTCTACATTTGTCAACCAGTAGAATGAAATTAGTTATTTTATTAGTTCCCCGTTCTTAAATTTCACATTCTAAGGAAGCATATACAAAATAGATGCAATTTACTCATTCATATATATATATATATATATATATACGATACCGAGTGACCGACTTAAAACCGAAACGAGCCGGCTGGAATAGCAGTTACTTGAGTTTCATTTTTACCGCTGCTACTACTAGCGCCGATTGTGTATAGTTCTACTCTCATTTAGTGTTGTCGGTTATAAATTGTTCACGCTTCAGTGCAGTGTAGTTTCGTTCTTTGCAGTTGTGTTTTTCTAAAACGCCTTATTTGATCGAAGACGGGGTTATTTAGCGGAACTATATGTGTTCTAGAACCTTTCAAGAAACTCGCCAACATTTCCGGAAAAGTGTTTGATTGCCAGTATCACAGCAAAGAGTAGCGTTCACAAATCGGTTAAAAAATGGCGTACAACGGGCTCGGTTTAAAATGTAAAACGAAATAGGTGACCATCGTTAGGATTCTACAGGGCGTAACAAATATTCAAAGAATTTCTGCCGGTCCGAAAAAAAATTATAAGCGAGTTATTATAACAAAGCGCTGTAAAATACACATCTTGCCGTTAGATTATTCATAATTTAAATTTGAAACCGTATCGTGTAACAACTGTACGATGACTTAGAGGAATAGAGAAACCGAAACGTCTTAATTATTGCGACCGGCTTCACAGAAACGTTATCTACGAACAGATAGACCCGATGCTGTATTTCACGTCAGACAAGCCACGGTTTCATTTATCCGGGCATGTTAATTCCCATAACAACAGGTATCGGATGATTGAAAATCCTCACCGGATGTTTGAGCGTCCACTTCGCGATGAAAAAATCTGTTTGGTGTGCTGTTTCTGGTAATCGTATAGCGGGGCCGATATTTTTTGATAGGATTGTCTGTACAGAAGTGTCCCGTAAAATGTTTGGAGAATTTTACGTCCGGTTAAAAGATCGTGAAAAAAATTACGGCTTCTACCAACAAGACGGAGCCGCGTGTCACATGAAAGATTCATTAGCACACGTTCGTGCGACACTTACAGAAGAACGAACTATCGACAGAGGACGATGGCCTCCGTGTTCCCTGGATTTGCCTAGTGAGGATATTTCCGATAAGGACTATCGATGAACTGAACACCAACATTCAACAAGAAATTGGTGACATCGATAACACCGTTTTGCTTCAGATAACTTTCGATGATCACTCGAGCACAAAGTGCATCGCTGCGCAGGGCGCTCACTTCGAACATTTTTTTTTTAAATATGGTAAATACTCGTATATAAACGTTTTCTAATGTAAACAGAAAATTCAATTTAAATTCTATTTTATTTTTTTCATTTCATTCATAAAATGTACATGTCACAGCTGTGTTTAGTCTGTAGCTGTTCGGTTTTAAGTAGCTCATCCGGTATATATGAGTATTTATTAAAACCTAAGAGAACGCAGAAACAAAACAAAAGGTAAACCAAAACAAAAAAAAGAAGCAAACCTAAATCTATAAAATAAAGCAAAATTGAAATATAAAATAATAGACCTCATGATGAGTAGGCCAAACGGAAAGCTAACCATTTTCTTTCCGCTTGGACTGTTCATAGCGTGGATTTATTCTGTTTTAATTTAATTTTATAAATACAGACATTACTGTATTCATTTTCTTGGATTTTTTAAAATTTATTTCTCTATATCTTTATACTTCTGATGATGATTATTTCACAATCGAAATGCGCACCTAATTCTATGTTTTTATTACTATAAACAGGTTTTGAATGTTCTCTTACTTATTTTATTCCTATAAAAGTTTAGGACTGATACTTTTATTTATATATTTATTAGATCGCAATTTTACGTTGTCGCTGCTCGCTCTGGCAAATAAAATGATGAAGCCGACATGTGGTATTTGACTTGAAACAATAAATAAAAGCGAGCTGGTAAAGATTACTTTCTTCTTGTTTATCGCGTAAACAGTTAAGTGTACTGTTTATTTGATGAAGAGTGGTTCACAGCACATGAAGGATTTTTTTAAACTCTCTGACGAATCTACGTACAGTAAAACGACTTAAAAAAAAAATTGGCTAACTTTTAGCCGAGACATAGTAGTATTTTACCAGATCTTTTACAATTTTCCCGAAATCTGAAAATATAATATTTAATTATAATCTCATTTTTAGATAGATATGCGAACAACAATGGAATAATTCCTTTGTAATAAAAAAGAATTGATTATTTGGCCGAGATTTTTTTTCAAAGTAAAAATCATTTTCACAAATCGACGGAATGATTTAAGCGATATAAATACTACAACGAGATCAGAGCGATATTAAAATTGTTGTTTGGTCAAGGTTAAACTATATCAATGAAATAGTAAAAACTACCCTAGCAGTTATTGGTGATTTGCACAACACGATAATATTAATAAAATATCAAGTAAAACAATAACTTGATCGACTTACGAATCTACCATAGAAACGTAACGAATAGACCCGGATGAAGAGGTTTTAGAAGCGTCTGCTAAACTATTTTGCGGTTGAACTAAGAGTTTCTTTTGAATTTTACTCAAAAAAAAGGAAAGGAATTTAAAAATACTTATTTCTTTCTTTCTAACATCCGGCGCAGACTTTACGCCGACTGAATAGGGTCTTTGTTAGATGTTTGCCCTTAATAAAAGAATTAGGTCTAGACATACCGACATCTTTTTTAGGAACTAGTGCTGACATGAATACGGTAGAAAATTAAGAGCGATACATCTCGATCAAATTATCCTGACTCATATTCCAATAGATTTAATTTTAAGAATCATCTCTCGTAGACATATATTCATGAATTCTCTTCACTGACGCATATATTCGATGACTAGCTTCACTGATGCAATTAAAATAAAAGTCCTCTAGTAAATATATATTATTTTAAAAAATAAATTTAAAAAGAAATCATACAAAATTATAAGATCTTTTCTTAAATGAATACGTAAGCCCATAAGACGATATGCTGAAGCCATTTGTGTTCCAAAATAATTTTATTATAACTTTCTATGAACAATTATATTAATTTTCTTCTGTTTTTTTTTTTTTTTTTTTTTTTTTTTTTTTTTTTTTTTTTTTGGTGTTGAGAGGGAGGTGGAAATGCATTTACTCACGGAGTGTCGAGCTCCCACTGATGGCATTATCCAATAACCATCAGCAGACTACCAACTAAAACCATCCTCCTTTCTACCAGGACTCGACCAAGAACCGTTTAACACATTACTTCAGGAGGAGTTCTTCTAACTACTTAATTTTCACGACTATCCAGGTCACCCTTTTGGTCGTGAGAATGTTGCCGATGAATCGGGCCACACTCCCCCAGCTGCTCAGGAAACGGAGCATCTTGCAACCATATTGTGGGGGCTCATTGCTCTGAGATCCCCCTCTAGTGTCCCTCAATCTACCGCCCACCGAGCACATTTGAAAAAGGTGTGTTTGGCGTCGTCTCGTACACCAGGGCAATACAAGGAGTTGGGGAACGGCGCTTTTCCTATGACATAGAGATAAGCGGGGAAGTACTCGTGATCCGTTAAAGACTGAGTCACGTAGTACTCCAGCTCTCCATGCCGCCGCTCCGTACACGGTCTGACCAGAGGAATAAGCCTTGCAGTCCATCCTCCTCTTGTCTCGTGGTCCCAGGTTTCTTGCCACGCGAGAAACATGCGAGTCCGTTACTTCTTGGCGATGGTCTCCCGTTCTCCTCTTGCCGTTGCCTCCTGTAGGCCGCCTGGTGCTCTCTTGCCAAAAGAGCAATGGGTAGACGTCGGCGATCACCAGCACGACAGGCTCGGAAACTGTCCGATACGCGGAAGCGACTCGCAAGACAGCGGTGCGTTGCATTTGTGCAAGCTGCTTCCGGTTTCCTTCGAATCTTAACGGCTGGGCTCACACTGCCGTTCAATATAACACGACCGAATGGAGCGTGGACATCAGCAGTCGTCATCTGCTGGTCTTCGGTCCGCCAATGTTCGCCGTGAGACGGTTGGAAGCGGTTATGGCTCTTGAAGCTTTGTCGGCGGCTCCCCGAAGCTGCTCAGCAAAGCTGATTTTCTGGTTAATCATCATACCGAGGTACTTTGCGACCAGGTTGGTCTCGACAACCCCGTCCCTGACCCGCAGGGAGTGTTGATACGCTTCTTCGTTAAAACTACGATCTCCGTTTTTATCGGGGCTAGACACAACCCATGCTCGTCCAGCCAGGCACCGACTCTGTGCATGGCTCGGCTAAGCCTCAGTTGGGCGCGTTCCACGTCGCGGTCGACATCGTCAGCATACCCAACCAAGGCCGATTCTTCAGGCATCTCCAGCCTCGGCAAGCCGTCATAGAAGGCGTTCCAAAGGTCGGAACCAGGGAAAAATCAACCCCTGTGCCGCCCCTGACATGATCGCAGCCCTACGCCAGCCTGCTGCAGTCTCGTAGATAAGACCGCGGTTCCTCAGGTATGCGTCCACCATTCTGAGAAGGTATCGAAGCACGTGGACCGAATGCTCAGAGCCCTAATCATAATGCTCCAACGTGCGGAGTTGAAAGCGTTTTCACGTCCAACGAAACGAGAAGGACCACACGGCGCGAAAAATGATTGTGGTCCTCTGCTCGCCGCACTGCTTCAATAACCTCTTGGACTGCATCTAGGGTTGACCGACCCTGCCGGAAACCATACTGGTTGGATGACAGGCCATCTGCCGGATTCATCACAGCACCCAGTTTCTTCTTTAACAGCTTCTCCAATACCTTCTCAGCTGTGTCAAGCATACACAGTGGGTGATAGGAGGAGGGTGAGCCTGGGTCTTTTTTGCCCTTGGGAATCAGCGCAAGACGTACGGTTTTCCATCTGGCGCTGAAAGCCCCAGCCTCCAGACATCCATTATACAAGTCTAGAAGCAGACGGGGCTTGCAGTGCCCCACCAGCTTCAGCACCTCGCCCGGTATACCGTCGGGACCAGGGGCTTTCTGGACTTCAGCGACCGTAGGACTCCCCCCAGTTCCTTTATCGAGAACAGCGAGAAGTTGCCCAAGTCATCGCAGTGCCGCTCAGCACGAACCGTGTAGGTCGGGAACAACATCTTAAGGACGTGCTCCGCTTTAGCCTCGTCTAGTGAAGCTGGTGACCGCGAGACCCCCAATCTCCCAATTACTATCTTTTAACCCAGCCCCCAAGGGTCTGTATCCACGGTCTCTGTCAGTTTTCGCCAGCAGCGTGCCTTGCACACGTCGATGGCTTGACGGAGCCGCTTATTTGCCGTCTCATGCTCAGCTGACCTGGTGTTTGCGTCCGTGCGATTCCTTGGACGTTGCGCCGCTCATCTTAATAGAAGACACTCTCGGCGTAACCCCACAATCTCCGGTATCCACTAGTACACGGTCGCTTCCGGTGCCTCGGCTACCCGTGGAGAATAATAATAATAATAATCGCGCCGTTCTAGAGATGACGGCAAGGCTGGGGCTGGTTGCGAACACAGGAATGAATACATCATCTTTGACATCTGTAATGAAACGGTAGGCCGAGGAGGATTACGTAGAATAAGATGGAATGTCAAGAAACTGGAAGTGAAGCGGCTAGTAGCAGGGGCAGCGACAGCCTTGCGATGATTCGAACCATGCCGAACGTCAGAGAATCTAGGCCTGCCGAGCGGAGGCTTCTTTTGTCGACTTCCCAGTCCATTATCCTGTACGGGGCAGAGATATGGGGAGACGCGATGAACATCGGGAAAAGTAGAAAAAAAATAACTCAAGTTCAAAGAATAGGAGCACTACGGGTTGCTTGTGCATACCGCACAATCTCGGGAACAGCAATACTTGTGATTGCTGGGGCAATCCCAATCGACCTCCTAGCGAAGGAAAGAAGGCTGAGATATCTTACTGAACAGGAGCTAGAAAGGAAGGAGGCCAAAATGGAAGCGTTTGGTACGTTGGGAGAAGAGATGGTAAGAGGATGAAGGGGCAGATTGACAGCGCGACTGATAAAGGACGTCAAGCAGTGGGCTGAGCCCACTGCTATTTAGTCGTAAACATCTTATAGACATGTCGTTACATTCTTATTGACGTATAAATTATTTTTAATTTTTCGACGATCGGCTATTGTGAACGTAACAATTTTAATTTAAAACATAATTATACGTGGAGAAGGTGCATGTATGAGTTTTGAATTACATCTTCTATGAAGTCCCTGTTGTTGGAGTGGTGACTCCGAATGTACTAGGACATATATACTGAAAATTGTTGGTAAGTGGAAACTTTAATTTATACAAATTATATTAATATCAACGGTGCCAAACGCTTAGGAAATTAAAACTATTCATAGAGCTGGCTAACGGGGCTCCGAGTGTTTTCCTCGGAGATGGAATTTCTTCGGCCTGATTCCATCTACAAGCCGTTCTAAAGGACTGGATTTTTCGCCCACCTGCAGATATGAAAATAAGGAAATGGATTCACACCATTTTTAGAGCTGGCGTTGTGGCTGCCAGGGCCGAAGTGATTGCAGGTGTAACGGAGGCTCTTCCGCTGTCCAAATGCCTCCTGCGCAAGTGTGTAGCTAAGGTGCCCATGTATGTCGGTGCATGGGAGCCCTGAAAACTTCGGTGTGTGAGAGCCTGGAATCAGTGCAGAGATTGCACATCCTCTCTCTGCCAGGACATATGTCGGTTCCAACGGAGTACCGGGCTGGAACTCCAGAGATGGCAGCCCTGGGGCGGGAATGTACCCCGGTGACTAGCCTTGCTACAGAAGGGATAGGAAATCATGGAGATTGAACAAACATCAAATATGACAGAGGATTCACATAAACACCCTCATCTTGAATCAGCCGTTTTGCCTGATGAGAAACTGAGAAAGAGCCATGAGTCAGGAAGGATGGAAAAGGAGATTAAGAATTTACAGAGAGCTCTGTACAAGAATAGTTTTTCCAAAACAAAATACCTGGTAATTAGTGGAGTGGATGTTAAGTTTTTGAGGAAAGTCTTTTCCTTATCGCTCGAGAGATAAGTAATTGTGCTGGAGGCCCAGTAAATGGAATCCGTAAAACTTACAACGGACTTCATGTAGAGACGACTATTAACAACCAGTCGTAGAAGATCCTTGGGCTAAAGAAGATAGGTGAGTTTGCTGTACGAGCTGAACCTCACAGCACCCGCAATAGGTCAAAGGGTGTGTGGATTGTCGGGATCTACTTGATTGCACGGAGCAGGAGATTATAGAAGAGTTGACAGCACAAAAAGTTATTAAATGCCGAAGGCTGAACATGAGAACGAACGGCGAAGTTCTTCCGTCTGCCTCTCATGTCCTTACGTTCAACAAACTAATCTTGCCGGAGAAAGTGCGTGCAGGAATACAGCAATTGGAAGTGCGGGCTTTTGTGCCGCAACAAATGAGATGTTTCAAGTGTCAACGTTTTGGCCAGACCGCTGCTCGATGCGAAAGGCTAGAGATATGCATTTGTGGCGAAGAAATTCATGAAGGAGAACCATACAAGGATCTTCCTTCCTGTGTAAACCGTAAAGGACAGCATTCATGCAGATCAAGGAACTGTCCTGTTTATAAAGATGAGGTGGCTGTACAGGAAGTCAAAAGAAGAGGAAAAACGTATGGCCGAAAGGCAAACCTAGAGAATAAACTAATTAAAAATTAACGAGTCGATTCTTCAATGGAACATCAATGGATGTTTGTGAAAGAAACATATTTCTGCCGAAATGAAAATTTCCAACTAACAAGATATAATACATTTCGCCGAGATCAACCGCCAAATATAAGAGTTAAAGGTGAAGCAGCTGTATTACCATCGACTAGAGCTACCACCAAAGCGGTTGAAATAAACACAAATCTGCAAGCGGTCGCAGTCAGAATGAAGCGTCCACTGCAAATCACTATCTGCAGCATATACTTGCCGAATTTTTATTGGAAGGAAGATGACATAACACGATTAATTGCTCAGCTTTCCCCACCCATAATACTAGAGGGTGACTAATGCAAATAGCCCTCACTTTCTTCCAAAGAAGAAAGTGAGGGCTATTTGTGAGCGTACAGACTTTACTCCCATAACTTGCCTTCAATATCAAGATGAAGTTCGAGATACTCCAAAGGAAATTGTAGAGTTATTAACTCTACAGCTAATCATTTCAAAGAAGTCAGCAAAACGGCTACCTACGATGAATTTTTTTGAACGCAAAAAACAAAACTTGAGTCTGCTAAATTTCAGAATTGAAATGAATTATTCATACAATGTACCTTTCAAAATTGAAGAACTTGTAAAAGGTTGGAGAAAACTGGCAATACAGCTTCTGGTCCTGACGAAATTCATTATGTTATGATCAGGCGGCTGAATATCACTGCAAAACGTAGATTGCTATAACTATATAATCAGATATGGCGAGATGGAACGTACCCTCACTAGCGGAAAAAAGCACATATTGTTCCAGTTCCAAAGACAGATAAAAATATGACAGATCCCAATAGTTATTGACCTATTTTCTTTGACGTGTCCTATGGGAAAATCTTTTGAAAAAATTATTAATTATCGACTCGTTTGGATTTTAGAAAAAGAAAATCTTTTATACTCACATGAATCAGGTTTCTGGCAATACAACTCAACTACTGACCAAATGATTAATTTAGAAAATATCATATATAGCAGCTTCATCACAAGAAAACATTGTGTCGGAGTCTTTTTTGACCTGCAGAAGGCATTCGATATGAACTGGCGGCATGGGATAATGCTGCAAACACATGAATGGAGCATTCGCGGCAATCTGCCAGAATTACTTAGCAACTATATGAATGACCGTACCTTCCAAGTACGTGTCAACAATGAATATTCATCTGAAAGAATGTTGGAAAATGGCATACAACAAGGCTTGCCGTTGAGCGGTACCTTGTTCACGATCGCCGTAAATAAACTGATACTAGCCATTCCAGCAGAAATCAGCAAAAGTGTTTATGTCGATGATCTGTCAATTGTGTATCCCAGCCACAGTAGCTGTGGTAAAGTACAAATTGCAACGAGCGATTTTTAGGTTTATTATTAATAATAAGTTCCTTACATGGGATTACATATACAGGATTTGAGTGTTGGATACAACAAAGCCGTAAACATTATTAATTGTTTATCCAACATCAATCGGGGCTCAGATAAAGTAATACTACTGCAGCTGTACAAAGCATTGTTTCAGTCGAAACTCGACTACGTGGTGGGTGTATTGTATTTCATCCACTAGAAAGTCGCATTTACGAATGTTAGACGTAATACATAATAGTGGAATAAGATATGTCACAGACGCTTTCCGTACAAGTCCGGCGACTATGCGACTAGTCTAATGTCGGAAGCCGGAATAATGCCATTACATTACAGAAGAGAGATCCTATTGCTAAGATATGCGGCAAATATATGGGCCTTTCTACCCATATAAATAATAAAACATTTAATAATCATCCTTTGGTTGCATTAACAATCGTATAATTTACCTATTCGGCTAATAGGTATTCCTGTTACCTATTCCAGACCAGCCGGAATACGGTATCATAAATTGACAAGAAAATATGAAACTGCTTTACAGAGCCATTAGAAATTTCTACAAGAGAAATACCGCTATAGACCTTACCTTACGGTAAACATAAGACTTGATCTCTTCTGTAGAAAAATAAAAGAGAAGCCAACAGTAATTATCCAACAGGATTCTGTATCAACCGTCAGTAGTTATCGAGAATACATAAAAATTTGTACTGACGAGTCTAAATCCTAACACGGTGTTGGGTGCTCCATATATATAAATGGGAGAAGCCCATTCTTGGAAACTGCCAGATATGGCAAGTGTTTATACGGAAGAATTTATTGCCATACAGCAAGTTCTTCGCTACTCTTAACATTTCTGCAAAGAGAGAGTGCTAATATGTTCAGACTCGTTAACAATTTGGAACAAGAACATTAAGGACGTCCTTATCACAAACATCCTGTCCATTTTGAACGTTTTATATCGACGAGGACAGCGATGTATATTTGTATCGACTCCACGGCATGTTGGTATTACAGGAAACGAAAGCGCAGACGAATCTGCCAGAACGACAACAGTCTGTGGTAACTCGGATATAATTCCTGTTCGAGTGGCAGGTGTTAAAATTTTTCTAACTAATGCAATAAGAAACAGATGGAGTAATGAATGGAGAAAATTAAATACCGAACCAAACACAGTTAAAATGTCTCCATGTAAATTGAAAAGCGACGTGAAGCTCACTCTCCGCGAACAAGTAGCGGTGACCAGACTTAGAATCGATTTCACGCGAATAGCAAATTCATATTTGTTAACCGGCAAAGAAAGACCAATGTGCGGTGTTTGTAATAAAGCAGTTACAGTCAGGCATCTAATGGAAGAGTGTACCATATAGTAGGTTCGGTCTAAGAAATAATATTGTTGCTGATTTGGAAAAGGAAAAGAAGAAAAAATAGTTGCATATCTTCACACGCCAGTGGACTATTAACCTCTATAAGTCAGTTCAATTTGTTGAGTTTAAGGCTTCTCTAAGTAAAGTAGTTTTTTACGAATATGAAAATTAAAAAAAAAATTGATGGTATTGTCAAGACTTTAGTTTTTCATTTTTTGTGTTTATTTATTGTTTTATTTTAGTTTTAGGGCCCTTTACACCCTGTAAGTATTATCAGTATATTAGTAGTATGTATGAGTGTTTAAATGTTCGGTGTTGTTATTTTAGTGTTTTTAAAAAATCTAAGAGCCTACACTCTACATATGACGAAGCTGGTCGTGATTTAAACCTGGTGTTATTGTAAAGAATAACGAGGACTATGACCGTAAAAAAAAAAAATATTAATAATAATATAAACAGTATAATAAAATATTCTATATTCTCACCGGCATAATGACACGCTGATCTTCCATAGTACAATACAAAAGTGACCGATTAAACAATAAAAACGCAAAATGAAAGAGATAGGTATCTCTGAGCAAAGCGATATATAACGTCCGATTTGTTGTTACTGAATTAAAAATTGAATCGTAACATACTTATTTAATATTTAATTTAATTATTTTTACAATAAGTCTGTAAGATAACAGAGGTCAATTAGATTCACTGATAAGAAAATGCTGGATACTGATGGCGAACGGCCGGTTATCGGGTTGTGATTTTTTTTCTTACACAGATACCGAACATAGAACGGGAAACTTGGTAATGTTTACGCAAATTAATAACAAATTAATTTTATTAGTAGATTACGGTATTATTTGTCTCACTGCACTTATCGCTTCAATTTATGTTGCCGGTTTTATAATTTATTTAACAGAAAATAAATTACGCGTAATTAAATTGATTTACAGAAGCTGAAAAAAGTTTAAGTGATGTAATTATGTTTGTTATAGAAATAAGTACACTCTATTTTACCATTATAATGTTATATATATATACACTATAATATAGTGTATATTATAGTGTAACATTATAATGTATAACATTATACATTATAATGTTATATGTATATACTTGTCTAAACGATTTGTTTGATTGTACTACCTTCCGACAATCATATTACTGATTGCATAATTATGATAATAAAACCGTAGGAAAATAACCATATATCCCCATAAGGGACAGATTACGAAATTAATCGCTTATTAATATAATAAAATAGCATTACTGATTAAAATTAACGTTTGATGCTTTTGAAATTTTAGTTTTGTATGCTTTTAAAATTTATTACTCGCTAACATGTATCTTTCTTAGCTCGATGTACAATATTCAATGCGGTACGATACTAAACATATTTTACTAGTTTTAAAGATTCTAACTTCACAGTTATTTTATTCTGCAAGCAAATAACCTATAAGAGCATTCATTAAAAATCCAGCAAAAGATGACAACGATGTCTTTAAACTTTCTCGTATTTTAATAAGGTTAACATTTTATTCTTTCCCCCATGATAAATTTGAAAATAATTAATTTTGGATCTATTTTTCATTTATTCCTTACCCGATGAAAACGTAATTAATAATAAAAACACTCATAAAAATAAAAAAAAAAAACATTACTGTCAAAAAATAAAAAAATTAATAAGTAGAACTAAAAAAAAGACAATAAATCCGACTAAAAAAAAAGAAAACAAGGTTTGGTAATAATGACTAAACATCGTTATGCAGTATTAAATAAAATAATGGATTACCGATCAATTTTCAGATAGTTTTAAGTTGTTTAAATATTTTTTATGTCGTAAAAATAACAGGCATTTAAGGTTGTCTAATGATTAAGTTCTCATCAGGTCTTACATAGATAAGAACATTTTGTCCTTCAACGAAAATTTTCAAATGCAGTCGGGAGGCTCTTTAATGTAGGAAAATTTCTATTCAGAGCTCTTTAATACAGGATAATTACTATTCAGAACCCCCCCCCCCACGGCTGCATTTAAATATTTTCGTTGAAGGATAAAATTTTCTTATCGATGTAAGACCTGGTGAGAACTTAATCATTAAAATGCCTGCTATTTCCACAACATGAAAAATATATTTTAACAAATTAAAAGTGCATGAAAGTTGATCGGTCACCCATTATTTTATTTAACTAAAACTGAAAAACGATGTTTAGTCCTTTGTTTTCATACCTTGTTTTCTTCTTTTTCTAGCTCGACTTAATATCTTTCATTAAATCAATCTTTTTAATTTCTTTCTTTTTTTGGGCAGTCGTGACGTTTTAATTATTTATTAAATTGACGTTTGAATAATTGTTTTTATTATTTAATACATTTTAGTGTTCATCGAGAAAAATTCACGATTCGAAAACTTATAGTTATAACATATTTAACGAGCTGAGCCAAATGTGGAAACATTTCAATTTATTTATTTAATTGGTGTATACCGATCTAAACTTAAAGATGTTTAAGCGATCGAGTTCCTCGAAAGACCTTTTATTGTGCGGACCATTCAGCAATTTTCTGGCATCCAAACAACTAATGACTAAACTCTCCGATTGTCTTACGCGACGTAGGCCTGGCCCTTGGCAAAGATGCGAGTGCACAGAGTACGACAGCTCTATCTAGGGTAGTCTCTTGTAATTTATGCACCGTCACAGCCCAGCACAATATCAGTGGCGGCATTTGCCATTCCACTTTGCCCTGCTCCTCTAAAGCATCAAATTCGACAATTGTGGGCTCGATCCTCAATCCGATGCCGACCGCATTACCTCTAATCGTACCGTAATCAAACGCTACAAAGACCATTTGTGGGAGCTCACTGGGCTCAAGCTGGCCTCGGCTTTACCGCAGGCTAATCGATTTTGAAAATCGGACGATTGTTTGCAGAGGTATTATAAGAGAACCTCAATGTACTTCCCAAAAGAATGACCCAGGGGCACCCCGTTTATTACCAGTTGATGAAGATGATTGGTCTAGCCTCGCACGAGGTGTCCGCATCACTTCACCACTCTAGCCTCACACGCAGTCCCCACGGGAAGCTCATTATTATTAAACAGAAACTTTTATTAAAGAGAAATCTTTTAAACTTATTTAATATTATTTTATTTTATTTAACGTCCATTTAATTCTATTATTTTTGTAGTATTATTCATTCGATTGATTCGAATCGTTCAGTTCAAACCCAGCTAACACATGATAGAGACATTAACACAGTCCACAGTTCATTAATTCAATTCATTAAAGTTTGTGCATCAACCGGCAAATCTGCTACATATTTAGGCAGCCTATGCCACTCCCAGTAACGTAAGGATGTCAACGCGGGGTCACACATCTAAATCGGTTCAGCCGTTGTTGAGCTTCTACGGTGGAAAAAACATACATACATACATACACTCTAAATACATAACACTCCTTTGTGGGCAGTCGTGTAAAAAAACGTGTAGAATGATTATTGAACTAGGAAATAGTTGAAACATTTAAAAAAAAATATCCTTTTCCCTCCAGGATCGAAGAGGGGACCCGCCCCTTCTTGATTCTTCCACCATTCTAAATATATTTGAAATATGGAAATATTTTAAAACCCTGAACATTTAGATTATCTTTTTTGGGTAGGCGAGGGATTGTTTTAGGAAAGTGGTGAAGGAGTTAATAAGTTTTTACTTTTATTTTTTTTTTTAAGTAGCATTAATATTACTTTAAAAAGTCCGATAGACTTTTCCGCAAATTGTGTCGACAAAGGTGTTATAATCCAAGGGAACATCTTACTCTCTTTTTTGAAAGATCTATTATTTTTTTTTGGTTTTTCGTAAGGGTTGTAGCGGTAGGGGGTGTCTTTAAAATATTTATACTATTATACTACTACTAATAGTCTTCCTGAATGAAGTTTTTACCATAATGCACCGATAACAGTCAAGGAGTTAAAAGGGAATATCCCACCCCTCTTTTTGCGATTTTCACACAAACTTAATAAAATTAATATCGTCATTCCATTTTTCATGGTTTCTCTCATATTTTCCAGAAATATTAAGGAAAATAAACACTACAAACATAAACGCGCGTGCGCGTACGCGTACGCACATACACTTGTGCTAGTTCTTTTTTTTTGGCATTTTTTGACTGAGGAGACTTCAAAACGTAAAAAAATAAAAAAAACAGAATACCTAAAATTATAATCGTCGCTATTCGTTCTCCTTATTACTGTATTGGAGTTATAAAAGCTGGAAATGTAAAAAAATTGGGCGGATAAATATTTTTATCAAACCATTCTTAGAATAATTATCGACTAATAAAATTCGAATAAAACATTAATTTATCGTTATTAAAAAACACTTATCCTATCATATATTCCTGACTGAAACATTGTTCCTAAAATTACGTCTTGGGGCTTCTTCAAAAATATTATAACAAGTTCTCTTAGGTCAAAGGTCTGATCGTCAGACTATTGTTAATTAATTAATTAAATTATTTATTATTATTAATAATAATAATAATTTTTTTTGTTGAGGTTTTTAGGGGCATCGAATACTTTGGTCATTAACCCAGTCCCACTTCAAAAAAAAAAAAAAAAAAAAAAAGGTTCGCAATTTCACATTCTCATAGAACTTTTGAGTCTTTATGTTTGACGCCTAGGCTTTCTTACACCATTTTTCAATTCTTCTTATGGCCTCAACTTCTGATGATAGTGTGTCTGAGCCTCTGACATGGCATCTACTTCTCTTTCTGATACCAATGATGTTCTCCGGCTTCCATCAGGTGATAAAAGCTTCGTTGGTGCGGTTAGCAACGTTGCTATGGAATCTAAACTAGCAAGGGATGTATTTTCGGCGGCTGATGAGCTGGATTCGATCTCTAAGGGTGTGCTGGGTCCGGCTGAAATAGACGCTCTCACTGAAGTTGTTCTCTGAGCTCTCCGTTACACCTGCAATAACATTGACCCTGGCCGCCACATCGCCAGCTCTAAATATGGAATGTGACCACTTCCTAATCGTTTAATTGTTCATATCCTGCAGGTGGCCGAAATATCCAATCCGTCTGGTGACCTGAAGATGGAAACAGGTCAAAAGAAAAGCATATCCGAGGAATTTACTCGGAGCCCCGTTAGCCAGCTATATGTATAGTACATAAGTACAGCTGTTGCCGCCCTGGACGTGGAACGTAGATGTTGTGTTCCGGAAGTGGGGATTACCTACTTCAGGGCATTATTATTATTATTATTATTATTATTATTATTATTATTATTATTATTACAATGCATTTTCTTTTAATTCAGGGTAGATTCGATGACGCTTCTGAATTTTAAAAGCTCTAATAATTATAACATAATGAGGAATTCCGCAAAATATTTTCGAATCTTATACGCGAGATAATGAGTTCACCTGTCATTATATATATGAAATATATTTTAATTTACATAATTTACTAACCAGTTACGTACATAAAACAACTATTTTCATTCGCTTCATATTTAACTAAGAAAAGCATGATGCAATATTTGGTTTTTATTTAAAAAGTATGAAGAAATAAAATAATTTATGCGCAGTTATTTTACCTTTATTAATTCGTCGGAGAAAATTTTATAACTTTCTGCAGTTCATTAGGAAAATAATTTTACGAGTTGATAAGATTACTCCTTTGGCTAAAAATAAAATAATTTATTTAAATAAATAATTTAAAAGATAGAAATATTTTAAATTAATAATTATCAGGGCCGCAAAGATAAACAATAAAACGCAAAAATAGATACTTTTCGATCTCTGTCACCGATTAAATATTTATAATTTTATTTCACATCTTCAATACACAACTTTATCTTTTCTAAATAGAAAATCTCTTATTTTTATAATATACATATATTAGGCAGATAATAATATTTGCTCAGATTAATACCCTTTTTTTAAATAGAATTTTTAATATTCTAGTTTTTTATTCGATATCTCATCGTAACCAGATAGCATTTGGTGATATACATATATCTTTAAACAGTACTCCCACATAGAACACGGGATTTTGTGGGAGGAAAATTCACACGCTATAAAAAATATTCCCTTGAGAAGAAAAAATATTCCCTGAAGCGATGTTTTGACGAACAGTGCGTTTACAGATCGGTATGGAAAACGTTGCGGCAACTATCCCTAGCGTTCCAAATTTTAAAATTTCAATAAATTTTAAATTAGACTTCCTACAAACCATTCGACATATCTTGATGTTTCATCAGTAGAGGAGGATTCGTTATAAACATTCTCGTCATCCATAGTGAAGCGGATACCTAACAGAAAGCCGACGGCAAACGGTTCATTGATTTTTTTCGATCACGTTTTATTAAACTACTTAATGTCGGTGAAGCCAAACGAAAAAATTATATTTGTTGTCCGTTCGATGTCCCTCTTAGAACCGCGACGTTATCGCAATCGTCCTCCATAAACAGACAGCTGTAGTTATTATCGGAGGCATGAAGAACGCGATTCAAGGCAAATCGTATCGTTGCCAACTTTTGAAACAACAATTTCCCTGTTACCCTTATTGTTACGAACAGAAGGAGTCAATTCTTGGAGCTTTTTAAAGTCAGATAATATTTGAATACCGAAATAAAGTACAAAGTAAGACCTCGTATATTGTCTTCGGTAATCCCCTCGAAATCTCCAATTTTTAAATTTAATTAATAGCTACTATGTAAAAGTTACAACGAACCTTATCCTTGTAAATTAAACCGTTCTTGAAATAAATTGACAAATTTGTGGAAAAAACACTTACGTAGTTTTTTATTCCAAATTTTAATTCAGGAACCTCAAAATTTCGAGAAATAAAAAATATCCGAAGAAATAATTTTTGGACCGATAGCGATTTTTTGCTAATTATATGATGTAAAACCCAGAAGTTCCAAAGTACATACTTAAATAATCGACGAATCACTTACAAGAATTTTAATCTTTGAAAGATTTTCAGGTCATCCCTCAAACAGGTCACTTTTGTAACGATAACCGCAAATCGTTTCAAACCGTAATTCGAGCTATGGATCCGAATTATTGTGTAGCTTAAAAGGTAATGAATTAAAACGACTTTAAAAACGCTATACGTTTGAAAGACTGTTAAATATTTTTTTTATTTCGATTTCACGAAGTCAACTGACAAATTTTTATCGACTTGCTAACCCTTTAACTCGATGCTAACTTAAAAAGAGTAAAGAATTAAACAATAATTGAAAAATGATTTTTTTTATCGTTGGTTTTATTTATTTTAATTTTATTGATATCAATATTCTAAATACTGATAGGTAAAAAATAAACATAAAAATATCTGGCCGTATGGAAAAAAAAACATTTACAAAAGATTGAAAAAGTAGAGAAACCTTCGTCTCGGTAAAAGATATGAAAACAAGAATACAGAGAAACTAATTAAAAAGACTACTACCGAACGTGATCTGGCTCTTTGGAATCTAGCAATGTATATATTTTTTAATGTAACTGTCAAGTGTTTTATATTATTTTTTTTAAATTTTCATATGAAAACACTTTTAATATCAAAATGACAACGTTACATAAATCCATTTTTATGGCATATATTACGTCATAAATATCTAGTCTTAAGTAAAAACGAGAAGAAATAAGAAGACGGCACCACCAGAATAATTTCTTATACCAGATTACACGTTCATTGAAATCAGTACTTTTGATGAAGACTAAGGCATGTACATGAAAAAAAAACATACGGATGAAATTAGAATCTCCTGTTGGTTTTAAGTCTGTTAAAAATCAATACGTTTCCAAAAAAAAAATTATAGTATGTTGGCCTATTTTCTTTACTTTACGGCTTGGCCAATCTAATTTACGTAAACTGTTTTTTTTTTAAATACTCACCTGCTTAGATGTACTTAATTATTTCTTGTTATTTCCATGTAAAGATTATCCACGTAAAAAATTAGGATTTTCACGGAAGTTCGGTGTAACTCAATTTACTTAATACTATTAATTTATTATTATTACATTAGTAATTAAAATATCTATTAAATAATAGTTTAATCAGGTAAGCTGTTAAAATTTTTACCATTTACTTACATTTTTTGGTACGTACTGCCCATTTTTGAAAGATGATACAGCTCCCTTTGTTATTGTAGATGATAATGGTTTACATTTAGGTTCGTCGAAAGTCTGTTTTTTATCTAATCCATTTGTATGTCCATTAGTTTCTTGTAGTGATGGCTCCATCTTATTG
Organism: Lycorma delicatula; assembly: GCF_047948215.1. Lineage (NCBI taxonomy): Eukaryota > Metazoa > Arthropoda > Insecta > Hemiptera > Fulgoridae > Lycorma > Lycorma delicatula. The sequence goes on from NC_134458.1 coordinate 22,288,628, forward strand.
TAAGGCGTTTTTTTTTTATAAAACTGAAAATAAATAAAACGAAATTTGTATTTATAAAATTATATAAACTTTCACTAATTCTGATACATCTAAATTAAAGCTCGACGCGGCGCAGATTTAAAATACCAATAACTTCTACTTATTGATATTTCAGTTGTTTACTTTTTTATAAATTTAACCCCACCATAGGATAGATGGAAAATCTACGTTTTTATCTTTAGCCGAGTTCACCGTCGCCTGTCGATGACATAGGGGTTATCATAACGCTGTAAATTACGGCCACCACGAACAAATCATGCCTTTGACACTTGACTCTAGCTAACACTGAAATTGTAATTTTATAACGATTACGTCTATAGCAAAACTTCAATTCTCTTTAAAAACCGTTTTTAATAATTAAAGCTTTTTTTCTGTCGCCGAATTAATAATGCTTTTCATAATAATTTAACAAGGCTCTGAATATTAATTATTCAGGACAAAATTTTCTTATCGATTCGAGACATTAATCGTTAGAAAACTTTAAATGTCTGCTATTTCTACAACATGAAAAAAATATTTAAACAAATTAAAATTATCTGAATGTTGACCGGTCACCCGTTATTCTATTTAATTAAATACTGCATAACGATGTTTAGTCCTTTATTTCCGTACCTTGTATTTTTTTTATTTCGATTTATTTTTTATTTTTTTGGCAGCCGTGTTTTTTAATTTTTATAATTGTCTTTATTAAATAAATAATTTTAATATTTACGAAATTAATTTGATCATTATTAAGTTTGTTTTGTAAATTAATCGTTGGGTAAACGGATGGCTTAAGAGGGGCACCTCGTTTGTTACCGGTTGATGGAAATGGTCGGTCTAGCCTTGCATGAGGTGCTCGCATCACCTCACCACTCTAGCTTCACGCGCAGTCCTCGCGGGAAGCCCGTTATTATTAAACAAAAATTTATTTAATATTATTTTATTTTATTTAATTTTATTATATTTGCAACAATAGTCATTAGATTGAATTGAATCGTTCAGTTCAAACTCTGCTAACACAGTGATAGAGGCTCACAGTTCACAGTTCATTAACTCAATTCATTAACGTTTGTGCTTCAACCGACAAATCTCCTACGTAGTTATGCAGTCTATGACACTCCCAGTAACGTGTAAGGATGCCAACGCGGGGTACACATCTAAATCGGTTCAGTCGTTGTTGAGCTTCTACGGTGGAAAAAACATACATACATACGCACCATGAATGTTTTTTTTTTAAACTCACACGGGGCGGCCGGCATTCGATTGGAAGGCGTTACCTCAACCGCAACTATGAGTCGTGGCGGTGAATAAAACCCACCCTAGCTAGGGGCACTTGCAGGCTCACCCATCTGGGACTTCCTTGCATCACCGGAACGTTCTGACCTTCTACTTCTGGAGGGCCCGAAAATTCCTCCGCAAGAGGGCTACCCTTCCCGTCCTACTTCTACACAAGGTCCGAGTATTCTCCACATGCATACCCCTTCCAGCGCGCCCTCCCCGCATACCTTGAGGTCCCTCATGCTTCATCGAACGCCCCGACTTTATCTACTCTTGCGTGTGGTTAAAGCCAAGACGCCCTCAGCAATAGGGCTGCCCACTGGCGATACACGTACCACTTTTCGTTGTCCAAAAACCGGGGCAATCAGCCCAAGGTTTCCTTTCACACACACAATAAAATACATTATAACAAACAAAAATAGGTAATCATAGAACAACATCTAATCTTATACTGTAAGCCATTCGTCAAATAATGAACCTTGTGAGTAACGTTGCCAATGTCGCCAGTCCTGTCATTCGGGACCCCATTCAGCATACTCCTCCATCTTGGTTTTCAGGATGCCTGTGACAAGGTTGGTTAACTGGCATTTCTCCCGCCATCACCCCATTCGGTCGCCCTAGAACATAAGACCAAATGTCAGTGCCATGAAACGGCTACTGTGCCTCAGAAAGAGTTTAGCGACCTAATTCCTAAAAGCTCCCAGTGAGCCACCTATCAGCGTGAGCGGATTAAGAAGGATGCTATACACTACTCGCTTACGTATCCATGCCGCTCACTCGTCAATATTAAAACTAAATCGGGGAGGCGCACTCCTTGTTATTAATAAAACAAAAGACAGTTAATAAAATAAAAAGACAGCAATTTTGGCTGTCATGCCTCGGTCGCTGAATGCCAGCTAGTACCTGTCCACCATTTAAAGCGCTTGGATATAAGCATTTAAAGCTTATATCTGGCTGGAGGCCAGCCATTATCTCAAGAAGGTCTTCCCACAGCAGCCCCATAGGAATCAATATAACCAAAATATAAATTTATCCTTAAATCTAGCCATAATGGTTCAATACCACAACCTCAACGAGGAACTCCCACACAGTCCGACAATGCGGCTCTCGCCTCACAGACTCGCCGTTTGTGAGCGGCCAAGTTTCCCCCCGACCACTAAGTTCCAGGGTGGCTCGATCCCTGCCCCCCCCCCCCCAAGAGCGGGGCTGTCGAACATCATATGCTCGTTCGACTGGACCTCCCCACAGACACACAACTCATCAGCCGCCAGGCGGAACCGAAACAGATATTGGTTTAAATCGACATTGTTGGTGAGCACCTGGGCGGCACCCGTTTTCCTTAAAAATGAACTCGAGGCGTACCATCCCCCCAAATCCTGTATAAACGTATACAAGGATCTTTCCTTAGTCGTGGTGTGTCATTCAAGCTGCCATTCCACCATTGCGAGGCTCCAAAGCCTCTTCCCCAGACAAGAGATGGGCAACTGGAAATCATGGGCATCAAAATTTTGCTCCGATGCATTATGATCGCCGTTTCGCTCCGGTTCTAGTCCGGCTCGAAACTGCATCCCAAATGCCTTGGTCTCCCGACCTCTTCCAAACATCCACATGGCTGCCCGAACTTTCACCACTAAATCGATTGGGAGAGTCTTTCCCAATACGGTAGTAGTCTCGTAGGAGGTTTTTTTAAAAACGCCAGTGCATACTATCAAGGCTCTGCGCTGGGCACTCCTAAAACTTTGAAGCAGTGCTCTATTTCTGTCCAACCTATGCACCCAAACTGGCGAGGCGTATGCGGTTATACTCTCAAAGACACATCGGTACACCATGTACATTTGACGGCCCGACAACACGTAGTCTTTCCGAGCAATTCTTCTAAGTTTGTGCATCACTAAGACAGCATCCGCCGCAATTTGCCTAATGTGGTTACTAAACAGCAACTTTTCATCAAACAAAACACCTAGGTACTTATGAACCCTCACTCGGCTGATTACACAGCCTTTATATTTAATGTGGGGGTTACGACTTCTTGATAATTTGTCTGCACCCTTGACAAGCATAAACTTCGTCTTGGGCACAGAAATCTTTAAATTTTGCACTTCCATCCAGCCTTCGACGGTTAACAAAGCCGCCTGCTCTCTACTTTCCAGTTCCGGTCGTGAATTACCACGAACTAATAGGAGACAGTCATCGGCGAAACCCTGGGCCGCGACCACTTCTGGGAATGTCAATAACAGAAATCCGTCGAAAACCAGGTTCCACAGTAGAGGACCTGGAACGGTACCCTGCGGGCTTCCCCTGGTGACAGACATTTCCGCAACTAGGTGCGCATCCTTAAACAGAGCCGTGCGATTAGACAAATAGTCTCTTACTACGGCCTACAGGGCTTCGGGAACATTGCGGCGTTCCAATTCATAGAGGACAGAACTCCAACACAAGGAAGGAAATGCTGCCTCTATGTTAATAAAAATTGCCAAAACGAATTTGCAGTCGGCGCTTTCCACCTCGGCAAGAGCATTTAAGATGCAATCTTCGGTGCCAACCCCTTTCATGAAGCCACATTGGCCCCGATTTAGAAAACAGTTCATATCGATGCTTTCCCAGAGCCCTTCCACAACCAGCCTTTCCAGCAACTTGCCGAGGACCGGCAAGAGGCTGATGGGCCGATAACTGCTGACCTCACCAGGATCCTTTCCAGGTTTTAAGAGCACCCTCACCAAAGCCACCTTCCAGCAAGCCGGAAAGCAGCCCCAGCTTAGGCACCCCGAGAACAGTCTCCCAAGCGGCTCTATTATGACAGGCAGTGGAAGGTAAAAAATATCCGGGTCAAGTTGGTCAATCCCCGGTGCTTTCTTCAATGCCATTCGAGAAACCACTCGGGATATATCTTCGGATTCCACGGTCAAAAGAAGGATAGATTAATTTAGTTTCGAACTTTTCTAATTTGGAAAAACCTTCCGTCATCATAATGTAAATTTAAAAAAATAATAGTAAATAGATAAAAAAATAAAAGAAAAAGGGAAAAAGAAGACATGTCTAATTTTACCTTTTCTTTCGTCAATCGAAGATAATAAAGCAGTAAAAATTTCAGCCGAAGATATATTAAGATATCAATAGTGTAAATAGTTACGCCTGCTTAAAATTAGTTCAGTTATTGCCGTTTGTAAAAAATATTGCGTTATTAGAAAAATATACCCGAAAAGAAATAACAGGCTATAATAAAATATCAGCGGGGGCAAATTCAAATAACGGGCTTTGTTTCAAATTTATTTGAAATTAAAAAATATCGTGAAAATTAAAGGTAATATGAGACACTCATGAATACCGTTCAACTACACATACAGCAGCGGCGCAGTTCTAATAGAAACGTTTAATTTTGTGTTGTAGAACACCGCAAGAATACGTTCCACAGACGCAGGGGGCCGGCTGCAAAATGCCGTTATGAAAAATGCACATTCATTTCGATGTTTACATCTATAAAAAGAAAAACTTATCTTTTTCATATCAAATGTTTAACTTTTTTCGTAAATTAGATTTTTAACAATTAATTTTGTCACCGTTTGTCTACGGATATTCAAAAGCAAGGACCGTTTCGTGCGGTCTGATGTTTTTATAATTTAAGTTACATTTTTTGGTTCATAGTTTGTAATAACATGTCGATAAAAATAAAAGTGGAATAAGGATTAGGAATCAAACCGACCGATTTTAATGTCCACAAAAACATATAATAAATAAACATTTATTTGAACAATTTAGCATTTAATAGTTGAAACATCAGAGTACAAAATGTTTTATTCATTGAAATAGCCTGCGTGTCCGTAGACTTGTAAAAATTTAGCGACCTCCAAAGCGGTCGATTTTTCTTTTCTCGTTCGGGTAGTCTGCAGTCCAAAACTTTCGAAGCCATATTTTTGCATACGGCTCTGGGTGTCAGTCTGTCGAGTTTGAATCTTCCAGACGTAAAAAACCGGTCACCTACTCGCAGCGCTTGCTCAGTATCGTATATGTTTCGACAAGACCGTTCCTTCGTCACATACCGCTTGAGGAAACGAAATATTTTTCTTTAAGAAATTTGATAACGATGAATACTTAATGTTAAAATAGAAAACAAGCCAGACTTTAAGTTAAAAACAATTTTACATGAAAGGATAATTTTTTATTTTTCCCAAAAAGCGGTACCGGAACAGTGGTTCCGGCACCAGTGCACTCCTGACGTACAGTTTATGAATAAAACTCGTTACAAAAAAATACATCACGTCTATCTACGGATATTTAGGCGTGATAAAATTTCTTTTAAATTGCTGTTATCCCGGGAAAAAATTGACCCGATTCGATATAAGAGTATTAAACTGAAATTCAAATTATAAATATTCCTAAATTTCGTTTAAAACCGTATAGAACGTGATATCAACTCTGTTAAAGAATGTGATTCAGCGACTCAAAATATTAGTACGTGAAATATTTAACGCGACATGCTCTCGGTTGAAATTTTTCTTCTCGCCCTATACATTTAAAACGGACCTCAGAGTTCAATAAATATAGATAAACAAACGGAACGGGTTCGCATCAGTACACAGATTTCTAACTTTTTATTAAACATCGGTACATGTAACTTTCTGATATATACGTTAAAATAGAATTATATTAATTATTCGATGCCGTAAGTAGATATTTTACATTTTTTTAGATTGTTAGAAATTTCTTTATGTAAAAAAAGAAAAAAAATTATTGCAAGCGGTAGCTGAGGAAATCGTTTTTCTGTCGATTCTGAAAATTTTTATTCGAATAGATAAGCGCACTTTAAGTAGGGATGTAATCGTTATAGACCTTTGCTTCGGTTCATCTACTGATTTATTTATTAATGTAACTGTACTTCCGTTAATAAAACAGAATTCGATGTAAACAATCAGCACAAAGAATGTGTTGTCACGGATCGTCTCAAGGTTCGACAGTTTTAAATGGAGTTTGAACCGGAAGAAAAAATTTACTTAAAACGTATGCGCTTTATTTACTAAAACGTATACAAAGTCTAACGTTCGCAATAACAAATATAATTAAAAATTGACGATCTTCAATTTGAATTATCGATCAAAATTTAAACTATAACAATTTTATTTTTCAATCGTTATTCGACGTTTTCTTAGTCTTCAGAGCCGATCGGAAAAAATTAACCCTGGCGCCTAGGCAAACTCTTTTTTTATAACAGGGAATTAATAGCTAAGGTATATTTTTCACGAACCGGGTTCAGATCAATAACGACTAGTGTAATAATATAAATATTACAAAAAAAACTACTATGTTGAACGGCTGTATATACTAACCGCGCGATGGGAAAATTGAATTTATACCTTACTAAGCGTTTGTTCCTTAGCGAGTTATCGATAAAGGATTCATGAAAAAAAAAACTGTTTACAGTACTTCAAGAAAAGTAGTTGGAAAAAAAAACTGTCCTCTTCGCTTATACGAATGACTGTCGTCTCCAAACAGACAACTGAGATTCCTGTCCATTTTAATGGATATTCTTTCATCGTTAATTGAAATTATGAAGTCTACGTTTCGTACAAACGTCTTGAATATATGTGACCTGAATTTGTTTTCTAAAGGTCGAATAGCGGCTTAAAAAAATACCAGACGTATTAATATCGAATATGGAATTTTTTTAATTAATACTTAAACGATAAATAAGACTTTGTTATTAAATACAGTGTTAAAAAAAAACATCGGGGTTTTAAAAATATCTGTCTCTTAACTTCCACTTACAATAATGAATGGTAAATAAAATTAAAGAATATCTCCTACATTTTCTCCATACAAGTGTTCGATGCGAGGACCTTTAGTCACGCGGCAAAAATCCGACCGACAGGAGAGTTTTCTTACTTTAAGCAATATGTCTGTAGCAATAAAAGCGATAATACTTCGATTCTGCGCTTCAAATCGGGTCGATCAGCAGGAAACGGAGGCGCATACAAATGATTCTTTATAAAAACCTGTAAGGAAAAAGTCACACGGGGTCATGTCGGGTGAACTTGGAAGCCACCGCAATTAAGCTCTGTCATTAAGGTCCTACCGACAGATCCAGCGGTCGGGGGAAACGTCATTTATAAAGTTATACTAGAGAAAAAACGCACTACCTTGTTGCAAAATAAAAATTCTCTGGTTCATCTTGCAATTGAGGAAAGAGCCATGTAGGCAGTATATTCTAATAAGCAACTCCTGTTACACTTACTCCAGTGAAAATGAACGATCCGTAAATTTGCCGTCGGGTTATCGCACAGAAAACATTTAATTTTGAGGAGTCCCTTTCACATTGTAAAAGTTCATGGGAATTTTCTGACCCCCTCCTCCACCAGATACGGACATTATGTACGAGGGTAAGTCAATTATTATCCGCAATGTAGTTATCAATTTTATTGCGATACAAATAGGAAACTTACATGTACATCATTTTTCAACATAGTCCCCTGCATTTCAACACACTTGGTCCATCGTTGCACAAGCTTCCTTATTCCCTCATAAAAGAAGGTTTTCGGTTGAGCTGCGAGCCAGGAATGCACCGCTTCTTTCACTATTTCGTCCAAGGTAAATCGACAGCCCCTTAATGCCTCTTTGAGTGGATCAAACAAGTAGCAGTCAGAAGGGGCAAGATCAGGACTATACGTACGATGAGCCGGTACTTCAGTTTCTGGAGCGTTTTAGCAGTGTGATCAACAGCATGTGGACGGGCATTGTCGTGCAACAATATAAACACCTTTCGACAGCAGTCCTCGGCGTTTGTTTCGAATTGCAGGCTTCAGGTTGGCAGTAAGCATCTAACTGTAACGCGCACTGTTTATTGTCGTGCCCCTTTCCTCATAATGTTCTAGTACTGGGCCTTGTGACTCCCAAAAAATCGTAAGCATCATCAGTTTTTCAGCATTTGTGTCACGAGGGGGGCCGCCCAAGTGCCACAGATGCCAAACATTTGGGCACTCGTCGAATTATTGCCGGAGAGCCCAGCAATGTGTCAGGTGTGGTGGCGACCACGATACTGTAACTTACATCAAGCCGCGTGAGAAACCAGCCTCATGCGTAAATTATAAGGAGCCGCACCCGGCTAATTACAGGGGATGCCCCTACTATAAGCAGCAAGTTAACCGCATCAAGGGAATTAAAAAGCCCGCGACGGTTGACGGCCGCAGTTTGGCCCGCGTTGCCGGTGGGGGAAAAGCAATCCCCAAACCGGAGGTGCCGGCACCTGTGGCGAAGGCGGTAGTGAAAAAAAGGGGGCGCACCCTCCCCAACACCCGCTAAGCCAAAACCGGCGGCTACCACCAAAAAGGTGGTAAAACAACAGCCGAAAAAGGCTGCGGCCAAGCCTTCACCAGCGGGGAAGGCCAAGAAGGCCGGTAAGAAAACCGCGGCTCCCAAGGCCCCGCGCCCTACCAAAAGGGCGGCCTCGTCAAATGGCGTCTCCAGCGGCAAACCCAAACCGGTAGGTACCCCGAAGGAGAGTCCTGGCACGGACTTCCTGTCACAAATGACAGGAAGTCCTGCCAAGGATGCCAAGGATCTGCCAAGGATGTCCTGCCAGATATCCTGGTGGTCTTGCCACGCCTGCTCCAGGCAAAATCTCTATTAAGGACTGTATTCAGTCCTTAATAGAGTGCCTCATGACTATACTGTCTAGGTATGGTTAGGCCCACGCTCAGGCTATTGCAGTGGAACGCCAACACAGTGGTAGGCAAGACGGAGGAACTCTGCCGTCTGGCCGAGTATCTACTGGTAGACGTGATACTGCTGTCTGAGACGCGCTTGAACCCAAACAAGCAACTGACCCTTCGGAACTATTTTACATATAGGACGGGTAGGCCAATACGACCCGGACACCGCTCCGCCGGCGTAACCGCGGTTTTAGTCCACAGACGCCACATGCATACGCGGGTTGATCTTCATACCAACGTGATGGAATAAACGTGTGTGCATGTGGAGCATCTGGGCCCGGTGTATCGCCTGGTTTCGGCTTATAGCAAGCCGAACACAGCGGTAACCGGTGCAGACCTGGATGCCGTGCTGGAAAATTGGGATGGTCCCATGATACTCATGGGCGACCTCAATGCCAAACACGTGTCATGGAACAGCAATCTGACAAGCGCGAATGGCAGATTGCTGTACGAAAGGGTGCGAGCCCGCCGTTTAGTCGTCGTAGTTCCTGAGGTGCCCACATTCGTTCACCAAACAGGCAGACATAGGCCTGATGTGCTGGATATCGCAATCATGAATGAGGTAACACTCCCGTTCATGATTGAAACGATAGAAGACCTCAGCTCGGACCACTCCCCTGTCTTGTTGGAAATGGGACAAGCAGGGGGCGGCCGAGATCCCCCGCCTATACCCCGAAGGTCAGTCAACTGGAAAAGGTTTTACGAGTCCCTCCAACGGGAGTACAGGCCGGCGAATCCTGGGCACCTGACCACCCCGGAGGAAATCGACGACACTGTCGAACGCGTAACGTCGTCAATGACCGAGGCCTTGTCAGGCAGCTCCACGGCGAAAACGCCCAGAATTGTTCGCAACGATCTCCCTCCTCATATCTCTGACGCCATAACAGAGAAGCGGCGACTGAGGAGGAGATATCGGATCACCTTGTCCCCCGATGTTAAACGGGCTTTTTATAATCAAACGGACAGGGTGAAACAACTGCTGACAAAACACCGAGAGGATTCAAGGAACAAATACCTCGCCTCGGTCTCTGACGACATCTCCTCGGTGTTCAGGCTGCTCAGGAGACTACGGGAAGGAAAGAACCCGCCATCCGGTTGTGGGGCAGCGAGGTTTCCTTGCATATTCGGAGGCGGAGAGGGCTGAGGTTTTCGCCAATACCCTGGAGGAGCAATTTACTCCGAACCCCCCTCCCTTCACGAACTATGAGCACACAACCGAGGTGGAGTCCTTTCTTGTAGATTATTTCTCACAGGTGGAGGACGCCCCACTAGAAATATACCAAGTCACTGAAGCGGAAGTTACCGCAGCTATTAAGGCCACAAGCCCCGAAAAGGCTCCGGGTGTCGACGGGATCAGCGCCCGCGCATTCCGGAACATACCGGCCTCCGTAATTACAACTATTTCGTTGATATTCGCGTCAATTTTGTGCGTCGGATATTTCCCGAATTATTGGAAAACGGCCAAAGTCGTATGTCTACCCAAACCTGGGAAAAGTTTACTCTTTCCTCAGAATTATAGGCCAATCTCCTTGTTACCGGTATTGTCAAAGTTCGAGAAAATTTTCCTCAAAAAACTGAGGCGATACATGGAAGGAGAAGTGCGGCCGGAGCAATTTGGGTTCAAGGAGGGTCACTCAACGACCCTTCAACTGGTAAAAATAATAGATGACCTTGCCGGAGGCCTGAACAGGAAAGCGGTGACTGCAGCCGTTTTTCTAACGTGAGGGCTAAGGCTGCCAGAGCCCCACTATACCCAGTACTGAACAGTGCCAGCCCGTATCCACTGGCAACTAAGTTACTCATTTTTCGGCTGTACGTACTGCCGATTCTGACATATGCTTAGCCGGCATGGGGGGCATTGTTGAGCTCCTCGCTTCAAAAGAAGATTGAGGCCGTCCAAAATGTAGCGTTGCGGACGATATTTGGAGCTCCGTGGTTCGTCAGAAACGCCACTCTCCGATCCGACGCGAGATTATACACCGTGTCCGAAGTGGGGGTGGCGCAGGCGCGCAGACTGTTCGGGAGAGCGGCTGTGTCCGTACACAGTCATCTTCGGGACATCTGCCGAAAGGACCCAACTCCAATAGGTGTAAGGAAGCGGCCTCACGCCGTATTGGACGAACCACCCTGATGATGCGATGCGGGAGCCGAGGATCGATAAACCAGGTTTAGGGGCCTCTGTACCGCGTGAGCTACAACCGGATCAACGCGTAATAAACGTTTCCGGGATACGCGGTGACAAATTGTTAAGTGACAAATTTTTAAGTGTAACTTATACAAGTTAACGAGTTATACCTCTCGCTGAGAGACAATGAAAGGCGGTAAGTTCAGCCTTAATACACCTTAATATTTTCTTAATATCAGAGATATATATGACTGACGCCCACCGGTAGAGAGAGAGGGGAAATACGTTTCCTTTTATCCTGTCATCCCAAAATAAAATAATAAAAACAAACTTTCCTTATTTTCTTCTTTTTTTTCGTGTGTGTTCTGTTTCTCATGTTACAGATATCACACCCACAACAGCCACTATAGACTAATTGCTTTCTTCACTGCGGCCACGCGGTCCCCCCAAACTCTTACCGGACAAACGTGTGTCTGGAAGATATATATTATTTTGTGTAGAATAAGAATAATTTACTCTTTACTTCTTCGACAAATGGCGATCGCCGCTCCCAAACCGCGATCGCGAATGTATTTTATGAAAAGTTCCCTATTTCCTTTCCATTCAAGAGGGAAGAAGAGGGAACGAGCCCAGCGGCCACAGACAGCATAGAAGAACGAAGAAACCTGCACTTTCCCCCCTTCAGCCCTTCGGGACCACGGGAATATGAAGGTTAATGGTATGTAACTTCGGTTACTGCCAAGTCTCGGAAAGTGCAGGCCAAAGAAGAACGAAGAGGTCATCGGTAGAAGAAGAAGAAGAAGATGAAGAAGAAAGAAGACCCTCTACGCGACAATAACTTGCTACATTCCCGCTTCAGCTCCAGCTCGCTGGGCTCAGTAGCAAGAGCCGGCCCAGCGTGGGATTGCTCGGGGAGAACCGCCTCGGCCGCTCCGGCGAAAGACGACCGACGCCGACCCGACACTGCGGGGCTCTGGGGGCCACCACTGCAACGCTGTAGTGGGGACCCAACTGCCGAGGAAAAGCCCGGTCGGACTTCAATGGACGAGCTGCAACTCCCCGACTTCACGGGAGACCAGCTTCCGGAAACAACAGCTCTTCTCAGAGCTAACGCTAAAAAACGGCCCTTTTCAGGGCCACCGCAAGGTTATGAATTACGTGCCAATGAAGCCATTCGGCGACACGTGGAAGTGTGGACATATATGGTGTGACCGTAGTTTTAAGTATCTTTATTGTTTAAATGACCCTTTACTAATATAAGATTTGAATTTTTCTGTACAAGTTTATTATTTTTTTGATGTAATAATTTTCATTATTTTCTTCATATCGCAATTCCAATTCCAACTGAGCATTATTATTTTAATATTCCTTAAAATCTTTGATAAAATAATCTTCTATTTATCATAAAACTCTTTTGATAACAATGAAGCGATATTAAGTAATACTTTTTTATAAACATATGTACTGGTAATAATTTTAGGTGTTTCATCTTGATTATCACCCTTAACATTATAAATAGCCGATGATGGAATTCCAACATCGGCTTTTCCCAGTTAAGCCGCAGTCGGAATTCCGTTTTCAGCTTTTTTATTATAAAATTCAATTAATTATTTTGTTTGTTTATTTTCAAACCAATGTTTAAATCGTTTCTCACCATCTTCACATAACTTTGTCGCATTAAAAAAACCCGTATTCTTATAGATAATTAGTTTAAAATACCGTACAAATAGCATCTATCTTTAATTTGTTCAAAACATACATTGATTATACTCATTTTTATAAATCTATAAATGTTCTAAACTTTTTTAACAATAACATTAATTTTACATATAGATATTTTTCTATGTAATCGTATCGAAAGATGTCGTAAATTGATGAACTTTATAATCGCGCAAATGTATAAATAAATGTAAAAAAATAGTGAATTACAGCTTAATATCATGCATAAAATGAAAAGGTTAAATAAACTTTATAGACACTAAATTCGGTCCTGCTATTATTGTAATAATTGAAGACTTTGGTAGCATATTCTTACCGAAGAGATTTAGCAAAATATTTACGCAATCAGATTTGGATGAAATCAATCAGAATGACCTTTATATTGTATATAACGGAAGAAAAGAAACGACAAACTCTATTAAGTTAGATGATATAAGTTGTTAAACGGTAAAGATGTATCACCTAAAAAAAAAATGAGTCGTCACAACGCGCCCAAATCCCTACGATTAAGCCTCTTTTCTTTCTTCACCATATATTCATTGGCTTTTTCGTGACCGTATGGGTAAGCTTTTTTAGATTGTTCAGACGTGTAAATTTTATAATTTAAACTACGTAACGATTTTGATAAGCAATATGTGACGTTTTTATTAAACAAATAATCTTTATACATTTCGCCATTTAAACCTTTCAAACAACTATGATAATCATCAAATATAAGAGAATCTTTTTTTAATTCCTTTGGCTGTTTTTTTCCTCCAAATAATCTACATCCTTTCCCCAAAGTATATAAAACATTTTCGCTGTTGACCCAACAATCTCGTAAATAGGAACCAGTTTCCTTATTTCATCTTTTAAATGGCCTATATCGTATTTACTCGATGCGTAAACATTTTCATCTGTTTGATTCAAATAATTTATATCCCCGTATTCTTTGAAATGTTCATTTTTTGATATAATTGAGTATAATAACGAATCTGTATCGGTCATTACGAGTTTTATGTTTTCATAGCCGTATCTAGGTAAAACGTAGTTGTATTGGTAATCATACATGATTAATTTAGCCAAATCGGTTACGGTTAAACCTATATATATATATATATGAGTTTGTTTAAGTATATGTTTTTCTTCAACATTGATATCCAACTATACTGTTACTATAAATGTAATAATGTTTTACTCTTGGACTTGCGTTTAATTTTTTAAAGGTATATTTATTAATTAAACGCATATCGATTCACTTTCTTACATTTTCAATCGTTTTTCCATATACACTGTTGATTAGCAGTTTATATAATTTTTTCAATCGGATCTTTTGTACAACACTACGTTTTAAAATGTTTCTCAACATATTCTTTCAACCATGGAGATTGATATAAACAAACGGCTCTACGTATTTTCAACAACACCATCCCCTGTTGAGGTATAATAACGTTCTATAATGCAAGACGTATTTGCTTTTATCTTCCAAAGTGCATAATCTTTTACGCACCACACGTTTTTCATCGTTAACAAATGAAGAAATCATACTATTGGGAATGGATTTTTTCTCTAGTGCGAGTGTATAATCTTTATGCGATTCGTGGAGGTGTTAGGATATGATAGATCAACTTCTAAAATATACCCGTCTCCGCATCATCTCTCACCCTTGTTTAAGTTGTATTCAATTTCGATTTTGTTACACCATCTGAATCCGTTTACAGGTAGCGGTTCCATCATGCATTTCCTAAAGAGATCGGACATCGTAATATTTAATTATCTTGATTGATTTGTTTTCATCGTAATTACTCATTTGCGGATCGTTAGCCAGAGCGTAACGATTGTGAATCTTCGACACATCTCCGCGAATACCTTTTTCAAAAAACAAATACGTATCAGGATCTGCAACCAATTCTAATTGTATTTTAGTGGCTTTTAAAGCGGCATACCATGATAAATGCGCTGCAGAAAGATAATAACGGATCTAAATCGTTTATTTTCATTATTTTATTAAGAAACTTTTCATATACATCAGCAAACAGCATGATGTCCAATTTCATATAGAAATCATGATATTCACAGTATGTTAATTTTAAACTTATTCCAAACGTTTTGCGCATGTTTATAATCTGATTCGGAGATGTTTTCTTTCTTTAAATAATCATAAAACGCTTCGATGGGCGGCAGTTGTGTTTCATTGAAAACAGACGCCGATTTAATATACGTATTGGGATAGACGCCTTTCCGTTGAATTAAAAGGTTCAACACATCTCTATCTTTATTTTTTCATCACGATTTTTTAATATATCAATTCTAAACTGTGACTACATTGTTTTAATAAATGACGTATTTATTTTTTTTAAATGTCATTTAATTATTAGCAGCAAATAAACTTTACACCAATTCATCCAGATTATAAGACAAAAATTGAAATGAATCGGTAAATCGATACTATATTTTATTCTTGAGGGTTATCGAAATAAGTTTTTTACTATTGTTTCCTGTACAAGAAATTTCAAATTTATTTTCTTTTCTTTTCAACTAGTTCATCGCCAATACAGTTAGATGAGAATTGTATCCCCGCAGGTTGTGAAATACGACTGGTATTGCACTGCGCATTTAAATTTTAAGTTGCAATTTTCATGCGCCGCTCCGATAAATTTACCGCTAGTATGAGAATGGTGTCTTACACGATTCTCCCTGCCAAACTCACCGCCACATATAACGCATTCAGTGTCTTGTTGAAATTCTTTATCATCTTCTGCGGCCATATTTAGACTTTTTTAATTAATAATTCTTTTTCAAAATATTCATATTTTTTACATAAATCATCAAGGAAGTTTTGAAATTTTTTATCGTCGTCCGTTTGAGCTCTGTATAGTTGTATTTCTACAACCGAACCGTTTTTATCGATTATGATATAACAATAACCAAATGATTTATGAATGTCTGTTTTAGTTGCATAACTAGTGCCAGGTTTAGGATTTGCGATGTGATTTGGAATAATAAATGACTCAAAATCAGCGTATATAACAAAACCCCACGCGTAGCGTTGAAGAATGATCGGTATGCAATAATATATTACCACGTTTCAGTTCCTTTTTTTGCCAAACTATTCTTCTGGCATTCTAATTCTCTGAATCTTACCCTGTTTACAATCTTCAATATGTATTTTGAGTTTTTTTTCGCTTCCGTTTCACGACTCCGAGATTTAAAACAATACAAGCAATAGGGTCAATATTCAGATTTTCGATTACTTTTATTCACGTCACCCAACAGTCTTGATAAGTCGTTATATACATATTTCATGTTTATTAGAGTGTAATGAGATCGATTTTGTATAAGATCGGTTAATAGTAATAACCACACCACTGTTTTTTTTCTTACTTAAAGCATTCGGTAACGGTAAGTATGAACTGTTTCCACCATAAAGCGGATCGAATATGGATCCCGAAAGATCCAATCTCAATATTTTATTCATCACCCAATCGCTACCCGTTTGAATAAACATTTCGAAAGATTCATTAATTTTCTCATATACTTCTAAATATTGTTCGTTCTAGATAGTTTGATTTGCATAAAAATTAAGCACATACCTGGTACTGCTATAAAAACACGCAACAAGGAAATCGCATTTATCACCTACGCATTTCTTCATTTCGACACCAACAACAATATAATATTTAATATTGTTTCCTGTATATCTTTTCGCTTGAAATCTTATAGCATCGAATAGCTTATTTTTCATATCCATTAAAAATCCGTAAATATCTATAAAGTTTTTATCGGGGAAATTCCACGTCTGTTTAAATACAGACTAGCCCAAAGCTTGTTATTTATTTTCATTTGTGTTGATACGCAACAACAACCGGAGACATATATATATTTTTTAATACTACAAAAGGTTTGCGTACTGTCAAGCTGTAGAGGGGAAGAATTTTGAACATTTCTTGAAGAACGTTATATGCTTCCATAATTTATTGTATTAAGTAATTTAGGACTGACCGAAAACATTTAACTAAATTTTAAAATTGAATACTGTAATAATTAAACTAAATAATAACAGTTGATCTAACCGTTTAATTTATAGTAGTATTACAATTATTTATCGAGTATTACACTAGTCAACAAAAATCTTTTTTTCGTGTATCTTGAATTGTATAAGTTGATTCTAACTAATTTTGAGGTGCTGAATTCAAAACTGTTATCAGATCTTGTCAAAATTTTTGAAAAAGTGTGAAAATTTCTTCAAACTTTGTCAAAAATTTGTTATTAGAATTTGACAAAATTTTTCGCTTGTACAATGTTTGATCAGTTTCTCTAAATAAAACTCAATAACAGTCACCCATCATTTCAGGATTCCATCTTCCTTAGTACCGATGCTCCATGGTTAGAATATCCTGATGAAAATGCTCTCCTTGCTCAATGCTGACAAAGCCCAAATCTTCGGGAAAAAAGTGTTGGTGGGAGTGTAGGAAATTAATTTTTAATGACATCCTACATTCTAAACGTTTGTATTTTTGTAACAGCTTATTAACAAAAAATAATATTACAAAATTTTTTTTACATTTTTAAAAACTGCTTTATACTTTTTAGTCGTACTTTAATCAAGTTATTATCACACACTGCATGAATTTAATTAGTAGGTTAATTTGGATTTCAAAAAATAACATCATATATTGAAATTTATAAAATATTAAACAAATTTTCAATGAAACCTTTACTACACGAAGTAGTAAGGTCTTTGATTATTGAAATACAACTGCAAATTACCAAAACTTTTTCTTGTCGCTTATATACATTTTACAAATTTACCCCCGTACGGGAGGATGTTTGGTGGAATATTTTATTGTCACCCGATCTTAGTAACTGTGCAAAATTTTATCAGTCGGCAATGTCAGGAAGCACGAGTAGTATAGAAAGCTCAACTTCTGAAGTAATTTACCCACACCCCATTACTTCAGAAGCTGAGGTTTTTTTCACGAGCGCTGATTGGTCCAGAATCTGAGGTCTTTTTTCACGAGCGACCCCCTCTTTCTAGTTAAATTTTCACCACGAAAGCGTGTATTTATTACAAAAAAGCACAGAAAAACACGACTCTGTCTCATTTCAATAATTCAATACATTAATGATTAGACCATATACCTCATATACAGGAGTAATGTCCCCCCATCCCATAGTTAATGCCATAGTTAATAAAGAACTAACAATTATTTTGAAGTTTAAACTGACATTATAGACATTAAATAATCATTATTGTTTACATTAAAAATTAATCAATGATATATTACACTATCGCTGAAAGTAATGATGCCCGATTTTTTTCAAAATATCATTATAAATTTAAAAGTGATCAGAACTGTGTTAACCGAGTGGTTACTAGATAATAAAAACATATTTTTATTTTATTTCAGCATTAAATACAAAAATATTGTGAGAAAAGGGCGTGTCTCGAGAACGGTTGGACTTAGACGCATGAAAGTAGCGGCTATCGTTCCAGGAAGTTAGATAGTTTTTAGGTTAAACCTTTCAAAATCGCGTTAGAATTGCCCTAGGACGCACCGTTTTCGAGATACGCTCATTTTTTATTTATGATGTGATGAATAGTTAATGAAGAACTAACAATGATTTTGAAGTTTAAACTGACATTATAGACATTAAATAATCGTTATTATTTACATTAAAAAATAATCAATCACATATTAAATTATCATCGCTGAAAGTAATGATGACCAAACATAATAATAAAATTATCAGTGTAAAAAAGCTCTCTCTCCATATGATGACAAAAGTGTCGCGTTAGAAAATCTTATAGATACTCTTCCGTATGGAGATAAAGAAATTGATGAATATATGATAAAAAAAGAAAAGAAATTAGTTTCATATGTATTGTGTATTTAATATGCAACATCAATACATATTTTTAATATTATTAAAGATAATAGACTTTTTTATAACAAGTAAAAATATTAGTCTACATTACATCAAACTTAACATGGAGCATCAACACCACATATAAACTCTACATCGTGATAATTATATCTATTAGACGTTTTTTTGGTACCTTTATATGTTATATAAACTTTTTTAGAATCATTAATTTCATTCAAATCTACTGAACCTTTGCAGTAAAAATATTTTTACAAATCCTTCAATTGATGTAATAATTGAATCACCAGTTTTTGTTTTTATAAACTCGACTTTTTAAATTTTATATCGCCTATTGTGCATCATTTCTGCAATCTTTTTAATATTACAATAAATTAAACTATTCAATTTATCGAAAATATTAGGCATTTTTAATAATCTATATAATAGTAAAATTATTTAAAATTAATATTTTATTGTTGTAAATTTTTTATTTATTTAAAGATAATAGATGGGAATTCTTCTCAATGTATATGGCTGTCAATCATTCATTATAATAATTAATGAAATATAGATATTATCAATAGCATTGACCTTGGATCTCTATAATATTATTACAAATTCACAACTTCTATTCGAGTAAAAAAATAAATAAATTATTGACAAGTTAAAAACATTAAAATTAGAAAAGTTAAATTCACGCTCATATTAAATTAATTTTCAAATTCTTAGACTATAGAACACGTTTCTATTCTCAACCTCTGTATTCGAGTAATAATAACAATAAAAAGTAAAAATAAAATATCATTAAGACTGAAACAATCGATATTTGTGTGGGAATCTATATATATAAATTGAAAAAAATGAATTGAATAAAATATTACAAAACATCACTCAAATCGATCCACGAATTGTGTTTTATCAAAACCTAACCGTTTTACATAGGCTTTGTCACCTTTCGTCTGAGTATTTTCTCAACTTGATATACATCTTTATGCTTAGTTTTTTGTAGTTCGTGTTGATAAAAACGTCCTTTTATGAGTTCATTTCGTGAATCGGTCAGTTCATAGGTTACAGTATGTCATTCTGAGTGAATTGTATGAATTTTAAATATTTCATTCGTCCAATTTGGTAGATAACCTTTTTCAAATATTTTTTACGTTTACTTATACGAACATGATCACCAACATTAAATTTAATTATTACAACTTTTTTCTATCGTATTTTTTACTTAAATATGCCAACACTTGTGATTCGTTGTTTATATTCACATCCTTGAGTTTAAATGATGTATCTGAATGTATAGTATTGTCGTATTCATCTACAAGGGTTTGTAGTATATCAATCCATTTATAGTTGCCATATTCTGTGAATTTAGTCCACATTTTTGTTTTCAACGTTCTATTGAAGCGTTCAATAATGGCAGCTTTTTTATCTGAATATGTTGAATAATGATTTATGTTGTATTTTTTCAACAAGGCTTTCAGATGTGGATTATAAAATTCTTTTCCCTGATCTGTTTGAAAATGTTTCATTTTATATTTTTTCAATATCGGTTCCAAAGCAAACGCGACCTCTTTACCCGTCTTATTCTTTAATGCCACAGCGTATGTAAATTTAGTAAAACAATCGATTATAGTTAATAAATATTTATAACCTTTATTGGATCGATAATAAGGAATCATTTCAACTATATCTGCTTGTACGAGATCGTCTAGACCCTTTAATTCGGTCATGCCACAGCGTATGCAAATTTAGTAAAACAATCGATTATAGTTAATAAATATTTATAACCTTTATTGGATCGATAATAAGGAATCATTTCAACTATATCTGCTTGTACGAGATCGTCTAGACCCTTTAATTCGGTCTTTCTATTAGGATAATTACGTCTAACTGGCCCGTGTAATCCTTTCGCTAAATTGGGTTTAATTGGCATGTATACTAAAAAAGAAAAAAGAAATAAAAATAATAATTTACTAGTCTTCTACTTTTGTTGTGATTAGCAACTTGTTAAAAGTTTTTTCATACAACAAATCCAACTTTTGAATAAAATCATCAAATTCCATATTTATATTAAAATGATTACGTTTTCTTTTAAATTTAAGATCTTCAAAAACAAGATTAAAAAATCGTATACTTTTTGGATCTTTTCATTTTTGATATACAATTTTAAAATTGGGATATATTTTCTAAGTTTATTCAATGCATCTTCTATTTTTCTATATTGAATACGAATAGCATAATACTTGTACTCTTCATGATCCTTATTTTTATCTATAATTACAACACAATTATCACTTTCATCAAGTGGCTAAAGTGAAGATAAATATGGGATGGCCGTACTTTTAATTTTTTTACATTATCATTTAGTTCGTTAATTTGCAACTTACGTTTTAAATTAACATCTACAAGTCTATTATTTTCGATTTGCAATTGTTCTTGCTTATTTTCTATATATTCCAATTTTTAATGTGACTGAGCAATATCATCTTTATATGACTTGAAATCTTTAATGAAATAATCTTTTATAATTTTCAAATATTATCATAGAATTCTTTTGATATCCAACAAAATAAATTTAAAATTAATTCCTATCTTAAATAAGTACCAATAATCAATAAATCTAATGGATTTGTACCCTTCGGATTCCCTTTATATAGAATATTTTGTCGGCTGGAATTCCAGCCGACTAATTTTTGTGAATAATTGTCAATTAATTCTTTAGATTCTTTATTTTGAAACCAATTTTTAAATTATTTGCCATCATGACATAATTTTGTCGCATTAAAAAAATCTGTAGTCGTATCAATAATTAGCTTAAAATCGCCAAAGATAGCACATATGAATAATTGTCTTTTATCTGCTCATAACATACGTCTATTAAAATACTCATTCTGTTTCTATATAAAAATAAAATTTTTTCATCAAATAAAACATTATTTTTAATTATTTATAAAATTACAAAAAAGTTTAATATTTTCTATAAATTGAAAAGTTTAAATTATTGTAATAATATTCTATTATTTTCATCTGCAAACCAGAATCTAGTGCTTGTACCCTTTGAATCGACTTTATATAAATTATTTTGTCGGCTCGAATCTGAGCCGACTAATTTTAATTAATTCTTTATTTATAAAATTGTAAAAATGTTTAATATTTTCGATAAATTGAAAATTTTAAAATGTTGTAATTATTTATAAAATTACAAAAATATTACTAATTTTATACTTTGTAAATAAATAAAAAAGCCTACTATTATCATTAGTCTATTTGAATAAAAAAAGTTAATTTTTATATAGATACCAAAATGAAGCTTCTTAATAATAAAATTATTGGTAAATTTAATTCACCAAATTCAAGACCTAGATTTAAATATTCAGCCCTTATAGATTTTGATGGATGTAGAATCTGAAATTAATTCTTTAGATAATGATTCTAAAACAATACATTTGAAAAAAGATTGTCACAATTCATAAATGCGACACTATTCTTGATAAATGTTATGATATTGATGATGTAGCATTTAGAAAAGAATTTTCCAATGATTTATTAAAAATTAATTTTAATGTTTTAAATGTGCACGCTTTTTTCTATGTGAGTTTAACTTTTCAATAACTTATATGAATTAGTCAGTTAGAAAAGAACTTAAAGATGATTTTATAGACACTCGTTTTTGTCAATAATTTATTAATTTTTAATTTTTTCTAGAGATATGAAAGAAATACAACAAAAAACAAAATTCCCCATTGTAAACGCAATGAGGGGATATACATTCAAAAAAAAAAGTAAACATGGTTCTCTGTTACCAAACACTATTAGATGTATTGTATGCAGGCCATCGAATTGTGGTAAAACAAATGTAGTTTTTAATCTTTTAGTTCAAGAAAACGGAGTACGTTTTCAAAACTTGTACATTTTCTCAAAATCACTTCTTCAACCTCTCTATAGAATGTTTCAAATTTGATGATGATGAATCCTGAAACGGGTTATTATGAATATACTGAAAACAATCAAGTCCCTCAACCAGAGGCGATTGAACCACATTCAATAATGAATTTTGATGATGTAATCAAAGAGAAAAAAATAATATCGGTTTTGCAAAGGGTCGTCACAATAAAACTGATTGTTTTTATCTAGCACAAACATATACTAAAATACCAAAACAACTCGTACGTGAAAATTGTAATTTTTTAATTTTATTCAAACAAGACAATTTGAATTTAAAACACATTTACGATGATCATGTAAATGTTGACATGTCTTTTGATGATTTTAAATCAATGTGCGATCAAGTTTGGAATACAAACCAATATAGTTTTCTAGTTATCGATAAGAGAAAGAAAAAATAAAGGTCAATATAGAAACAAAATCGATAAATTCATCATTGCTAAACGTAACGTTTAACATAACGTTTAACGTTGTAACAACGTTAACGTTAATAAAATAATCGTTTTTAATTTTCTTTTTTTTTCTTTTTAGAATAATGAAGAAGGAGAAACAAATGATTGAAATCGATAAGCTTAATAAACATTTTAAAAGTAAACATGCAGCGTTTATGATGGGTTTGGCTGAAGAAGAAGCTTTATTTGCTAAACGCTTCAAACCGATAATAGATCATATAAATGAAATTAAAGAAAAAGTAGATAGACCAATACCACCTCTTCCACCACCAACCGATGAAGAAGTTGATGTAGATAGAATAGGACGCGAACTGGGCGATAGATTGTTGTTCATTTAGAAAGACATCAAGATAGGTGTGAAAAGAGTTTGTTGGAACAAGATTTAGAAATTTAAGATGATGATGAAGAAGATTTAGCCTCTTCAACATTGTTATCTGAACAAACAACATTACCACTATACTCTGAACAATCTCAAGACGAACAATCTAGAATATATACAAAATATACGCCTATATTAGAAGACAGTGACACTGAAATAATTAAACCGTACTTGGTTAAAAACAGGTCCAAAAGTATCTCTAAATCATGTATACGGTGTAAAATATGATAAAAATACAGATAATTGTACATTGGGTGATATTAAAATTGAATTTAAAAATGATAAAATTCATTTGGGGGATTTCATTTATCCAACAACACCAGGTCTTTTAGAGTTGTTGGTTTATAAAAATCCAGACTTGAAAAACGTTCACAGAGCAGATATGAAAGCTTATGGTGAAATGTTGAAACATACTGGTGCTCATTTGATGGTCTGACATGATACAGATACAGTGAAATCGAATAAATCTTTTAAATATAATGAAGTGATTAGAAAATTTATTTATTTTCGTCATCGGTAAATCTATTTGTATATTTCAGTGGTAAATAGATTCGAAAGCATCCAAGTTCATCCGCTTCGGTATCGTACAATATGGCGCAAATACGATATTCATATAAAGGTGTAAACACCTTTCTCATATCCAACAATACATAGTCTACTCTAACATGAAGATCGGACAACTTTTTCCACGGTATTTTCTTGAAAAAACAATCTTCATCGATGAAAGCGTTAACAAATAATATGGCATCCATCATCACATCCGCAGGGCTTACACTCAAATGATTGGTTAACGATGGTACCGTGTAGATACACCTCCACACCCCTCAGAAATTTTGCAAAGTAATCGGTAGAGTTCGTTACCGTCGATAACTCTACAGGCAAACGGATTTTCCCATAACACTTCGTATTTATTTGCACGGACCATAGCGTATATTCTTTTCACGTTTTCAATAATCAAATCGCACGAACACAAGTATTCTGGTAGTCCACGTCCGCAATAGTCGAATTTCTTACAATCGATAGCATGTGTTTTATCATCACCATCATCACAGTGAACAGAGTGAGTGACAAGCAACATAAAACAATATTTACAAATATACGATGCAATAAACTTCAAATCGTTAACGAATCGGTAAAAGTCTTCTCCATCGCTAATACAAATCCGATAATTTTTTACAGAAAAACAATATCTCTTTGTAATCGTTCAAGTTACGATTGATTTTTGCGATTCTTTCGTTAAGTTTTTTTATTTTTTTGTCAAAAATATGTATATATCACACTCGCTCACCACAATCCAATCAATCATATCTGTCAGTTCATTTTCAATATCTTGAATGTGTGTTTTGTACGGTAATCCTAAAAGTACGGTATTTGGTAAAGTCTCAGTTTCTGTAATTATTGAAATAGGAAATCGAACCGTTAATATATCCTTTAAATGCGTTAGATTTGTTATCGGACTAGTCGGTAAGAAAGTCACCATCCATGTGGACACTTCGATCGTTAAGGCTTGAATGATTGTCTACTACTTCGAGGTTTTATATTATACCTTACCCCCCATCACAACCACCATAACGAATATAATGTCTACACATTCCGTCTACGGTATCGATTTTTAAACTGTCTAAATATTCTTGTAATCCGTTGTAAAGTTCAGCGTAAGTAGCGTCGTAATTGAAAACCACTCTAACGGTATTGCAACGGTGCACGTCTGCGGTTATACTTGTTGCGTGTAGAAACGCAGCGGTTGTAAGTTTCATAAGATGACACAACGTTCTTACGCGTCAATTCGGAAAAAATCTAATCGTCCACACCGATGCGGCTATATCAACATCCATCGCTAAACTGCGGATGGAATTACATATCGGGAGGTCTTTTAAGGGGAAAAAATCTGGTTACGTTTCCACATCACCCACGAGGTAGTAACCGTGGCGCGTTGAGATTTTTTTTACATGAGTAAAATCTCTCCCCAATAGGCCTACTGTAAAACACTCGAATCTTTTTTTTATATTTTTATCATTTTTTTTAACTTTTTTTCAAATTTTTGTAAGTGATTCAGTGCAAACATAAATAATATTCCTGGCATAAAACTAAGATGGAAGGCTATTACTATAATTGAGATCTCTAACCAAAGATGTTGATTCATCAACATCTTGCAGCAGACTGAACTCTACAGCGGTTCTTGACGTGGAACAACATGTTCAAACGAAAGCGGTACGTTTTCCTTGCTGCAGTCTTGACAACGAGTCGAGTGGTGATGCACATCCATCCTTTCGTTACACCAACAACATTTTACACACAATTCGTTAAAGGAATAGTAATAACCGTTTTTTGCCAATTCCTCTTTGTTTTCTGCGTTTGTGTTCACAAACGAACGCAATCGATCGCCTTCCCTCACAAGATCCAACGGCTTTTTACACAACTTCAACCACTCCATGTAGAAACAACCGGAATGTAGCGCACATTTTCCACTCGCCTTGTGCGCGGTGTGGTACGGACAATTTAAGATAAAGTTTAATTTCGGTTTCGATGCGTCGTCCGGTATCTGACGAACATCGTTATGAAACCGACGCAAAAATTCCACTTTCTCCAGCCCTTTGGTGTATATCGTGGCAAACTGCGAACATAACGCCTTCATGATATCGTCGTTGTATACAACTTCGCCGTAATTCCAATCGATTTTGTGAAAATTCGTTAAAAACGTTATCAGAGATCGTAAAGTAGTGATCTGGAAGGGCATTTCGATCCAAAGGGTAGATCCCTGTTGCCTTGAACCCACTAGTGCCATTCCCAACAGATGCTGACTTATTCCAAGCTTTACAGATCAAAGCTCCAACTTGGTAACGTGTTAGTTTTCGTCCGAGGTGCTGTTCAACCCAAGTATTGCTCTCGTTTGAAAGTAACCCTTAAATGGCCCGAAGAAGAATTTATCTAAAGGCTGCAAAGCATGTGTAGTGTGAGGGGGTAGGCATAGCAATGAGATGTCGTTTTCATCTGCTAACATTAACAGAGCAAGAGATGAGCAGTGTGAACAATGTCCATCAAGGATCAATATGTTTCGGTCAGAGGACTTCCTTGATATGAATTCTTCTTTGAACCGTTTTAAAAAATATCACTATTAATATAAGCAGATTTAGTGTTCATATAGACGGTAGATCCTGGAGGTAGGCCATCCTCAAACTCCTTTTCAAATTTTTCCCTTTGTAAATGAGAGACGGAGGTAAAAACCTGCCTTCTGCTGAACAACAGGCCGCCATGGTCTTAAAAATTTAAAGTAGCGGAATATTTAGATAATCAATACTTGTGCACCATGGGGATACAAGCGAAATACGATTAAGCCCTTAAATTTACAAATTTTTAATACTTGTACTACAATGACGTTTACAAACTTACTAGAAGGTCCATTCCGTGGTTCATCAAGATTCCCGATCGTCATTCTCCTCTTAATTGTTCTGGCGGGTACGCCATAATATCGTTCTGCTTCTCTAAAACTTATATTGCCAGCGTTGATTCTGTTTATTGCTTCCTTCAACCTTTCAGGGTCCCACTGATCTCGTGGTTTAGCCCTCGTTTCCTCTTATAAAATATTGGCATTCTTCAACTATAACGGTAAAGAAAATATGTAGTACCAAGGATAGACAAAAAGTTGGTATTTTTACACCGTACAACTTTTAATCTAATATTTAATCAGGCAAAGTAATTTTAAGTTTTATACTCAAAATAAAAAAAATACCTAAAATGTGAATATTTGGATTTAAAACTTATTAAAAAAATAGTTTGTTCTAAAAAGATAGTTAAACACCGATTTTTTCACGCTAAAATGTTGTTAGGGAGATATGCCACGCGGCATGTCTCCCTGATCGTGAGTGCGGCATGTGTCCCGTTTCGTACGGGAGAGACGCCGCACCTCCTGACTGATTAACCTTAACGGCATAGCAAACAGGAACATAACCAAACTACGTTAAACATAGTCTATTATTCACTAATGCAATAAATCATAGCTCAAATCTGTGGTTACAGCTGAAAATACACATAATGTTAAAAGCAAGAAAAATATCTGATGTCGTATTTCCATGCTTACCTGAAATACTTGTTCACAACCCAAATAAAACACAAAACTTTGACAAACTCTGTCCTCACATATTCACTAGAACACGCTCCCTACCATGCAAGAAGATTTCACGGCATTCTAGTGGTAACTACAAGAACTAGAGGGGGTGCGCAGTCTATCCCGCATGCGGCAACACTCCCGGATTTACTCTATATTAATTAAATATTCCGTGGATATTTTTGGCCTCGTAATATTCTTCTTTCGTATTATGATCAGAATAAAAAAATTAAATATTATGAAAGAATAAAAATTGAACTTAGCTATATTAACAGGAGAAAAAATTGAGTATACTTTTATTTACAAAATACCTTAAGATTTAACGTAAAACAAATTTTAAAAAAGTCAATGCGATTTGCTTGCGATCGATTTATACAATATTAACTGATTAAGAAAGGTGAGATACAGTCATATCATCGGTTTATTCAATGAGTTAATATAATATACAAGAACACGAAAGGACTTAAACACTTTTATCTGATGCGCGCGAGAGTACAATTTACAGCATCCATAATTCAAACAAATTTTAAAAATCAATTTAAGGAAAAATTACTATTTTGTCGTTTTAAAAAAAATATGTTAAATATCAGAATCAATTTTTCGATCATAGGGGTTTACTGTGCGATGGAAGATTAAACGCTATCGCCAAAGTTTGCGAGGTCGATCCCTTTCCGAACAAAATTATAATCTGTATGGATTTTGCATCATCAAATAAATTTACAGATTAAATTCATCGAGAACATATAGCGATCATGTAAAAATGCATTTCTTTGAATTTATATATTTTAAAAGTCTGAGGGTGCAGAAACGTTCAGTGTTCATTCGGTGTCCTTTTTTATTTATTGAAATCGATTTAAACTAAGATACGGTTACAATTAACTACAGCATTGTATCTCTAACCGGTTGCGGTTATCGCTCGTCTTCGTAACGCGCAAAACAGGCAATGACAAAATATCTAACCGATTCAAAATAGATTCCAAGACGAGAAAAAAGATACGTTACACAGTAATACGTGCTAAATTTAGTTATATGCTAAATATAAAATTATATAATAAAATTAATTGTTAATGCCATATATATATATGTTTGCCGCTACAATTTTTAACTCCTAAAATGAAGAAAACGTTTAATATGGGCCCAAAAATATAAATCGTGGACTGCTGACGGCCGGAAGAAGGTAATTTTTAGTGATGAAATTCATTTATTTGTGCAGGGATACAAAGCAAACGTCGTGAGACGAGGCGAATGAACCTTTGAGATCTGAGCGTGTCCAACAAACTGTAAAACACCCTCTGAAACAGATATTTTGGGGTTTTTTCACGACAAATGGCAATGGAAGCTTAGTTCCTGTTCAAGGTATGATGAATCAACCGACTACATAGAGATATTATGACGACGGGACATTTCAACATGACTTGGCCCCTTTTTATAATTCAAAATCAGTCATGACTTTCATGCTGGAAAATCAAATTAATCGCGGCCTGGAAATTCACCAGACTTAAATCCCATTGAGAACTTGTGGAATATTTTGAAGAGATGTTTAGGAAAGAAGAACGCCTACATTCTTTTATCGTACGAGAAAAGAACTCATAATAACTAATGCTATTAAAGTGCGGTTCCACAATGATGAAGTCAAGAATACGTGCACTAATCTATCTAGTAGACTCGATGCCAAAACGTCTTCAAATGGCGATTTCTGCTGAAGTACGTACTTCATACTAATTCATGTATTTATCAGTGTACGTATATAAAGGCAGAGAATAATTAAAAGCACAGTTTTTTGAAAAAGTGTTTTTTTTATTTTTATTTGTCCTATTAATTGCATAGTATTATATATAAAAGTCGGACAGGGCTCGCTTCCCGTCTAGCCAGGGTGTTCCGCCCCCTTAACCCCCACTGTTTTCACTATCCTTTTGTTTGTGAAAATACTGATAACAATTAAAAGCTGTTCGATTTAAAAAACCAACAGTGTGTTGCAATTTCTGTAGAGCAACAGTTTAGTCAGCGCAAGACTCAAAACTCTGAGCGATCTGAAGTATACGGGTTCCAGAATAGTCGGCTCCATTTTAAAAATAGTAGTTATAGCCGGTTACCTTACTTCGTACAAAAAGTATTTTACACGGTTCTTATCGTTACCCGACAAACACCGCAAGGAGGTGACCGTACTTCGTTTTCTACTTTTTATTTTAAATTTTTTAGTCGAGTAACCGGAGGCAGGTGCAGCCAGTCGCGTCGTACACGCAGTAACAGAGGCACTGGCTGTGTCCGTCGAGCCGCCGCATATTACATCTACTTTTATCGATAACCTAGAGATATCGATAAAGACATTCTTTTTGTAGAAAATTTAATTTTAATTACTGCAAGCGATCTTCGAATTCGATCTGATCACCGGTTTGGCCATAGTTGATATCGGCAAGGAACACAATCCGGTTATCACACGGCATTAAAACGGTCAGATATTTCGTAACGGTAAGAATCCTATGTTCTTCGGATGTATAAAAACGATGTTCATACACATCTTCAGCTCAATGGTCGAGTAGTTTTTGAGTGAAAGGGTAACGAATTCACAGACACAACTTTATATATATATATATATAGATCTACTACAACATTTCAAAAAATTATTCACTGGATGATTTGTAACCATTTAATTTTAAATATGGATGCTTCTCAGGATAGAAGTAATATTGCTGATCGCTTGGGTAGAATTAATGATTGCAGTAGTATTTCTATAGCCCATAAAGCAAAATTTCTGGGTGTTTAATAGACGATAAGTTCTGTTTACAAAAAACTCAAAGCATACCGTTTTTATTTAAAGCACCATAATAAAACGCTAATTATTAATCTTAAAAGTATACTCTCCCATCTGAAGTATAATCATCTCCTCAAAAAGTCAGAATGAGTTTTTAAGATACATTTTTATGTAACCCTAATTCAGCATTGAATTTTTAAATAATGATTAAAAAAAAGTCGACTTTTCTGCACCCAGTGCAATGTGTACAAAAATATGTGCTCAAAATTATTTTCAACGTCTTCTGACTTGTAAATTATTTCATAGTAATCTTTTATATTTGATGTGTTTACCTTAACATTATTTCACGTGTTTATATTTAAATAGTAATATAGCCTTTAATCACATTATTTTTAATTTTATAATAATTTGATTTGAATACTGTATTATCACATACCGTTCTGAATAAAAGATTTGTTTATTTATTAATCTTTAAATTGTTTTTAAAGTACAAAAAGCACACTTATTTCATGGATAAATACAAAAGAATTCTTTTGATTAATAAAATTAGTATTATTCTGCTCCAACTGTACTACCGCTGGGGGTTTGCTTGACATTGAAAACTTATACATTCAAAATATATAATATAAATTTTTTTGGTAAAAAAAAAAACTATTATAGGTCTTCCAATACCTAAAATTAATCCACAGACCTTCCTATGGATTCCACTTATTCCCAAATCCTATCAAATCTTTTTACGAAATGTAGAACAAACACATATACCGATCGACAAACATGCTTGCAAAATAATCCTTCAAAAAAATATTTAAATACAGTCAGGGGGCTCTGAATAGTAATTGTCCTACATTAAAGAGCTCTGAATAGTAATTATTCTATATTAAAGAGCTTCCAGACTGCATTTAAATATTTTCGTTGTGAAAATTTTCTTATTGATGTAAGATATGGTGAGAACTTAATCGTTAAACAACATTAAATGTTTAGTATTTCTACAACATGAAAAATATTTAAACAAATTAAAACTGTCTGAAAGTTGATTGGTGACCCATTATTTTATTAAATTAAATATTGCATAACAATGTTGTTTTTTATTTTCATACCTTATTTTCTTTTTTTTAGTTTGATTTGTCATTTTTTATAATTTATTTATTTTTTGGCAGTCATATTTTTTAATTTTTTAGATTGTGTTTTATTATTTAATACTTTTTGGTGATGATCAAGAAAAATTCACAATTCAAATTTTATGGATATAGCGTATTTAACGTACTGAGCCAAATGAGGAAACTGTAAACATTAGAATTTATTTAATTTAATTGGCATATACTGATCTAAACTTACATTCTCATTTCTCAAGCGATTGAGTTCCTCGAGAGACTATTTATCATGCACATCATACATCAATTTTCTGGGATCCAAACAACTGTGGCTACCTTTCCGATTCTCTTGTCTCATGTTATTGATTCAGTGCTACATAGGCCTGGCCCTTGGCAAAGATGTAAGTGCTCAGATCTACAATAGCTCTATCTAGTGTAGTGTAAGCACCGTCACAGCCCAGCACAATATTAGTGGCAGCGTATGCTGTTCCACTTTGACCTGTCTCCCTAAAACCATCAAATTCGACAATAGTGAGTTCGATCCTCAATTCAATGCCGACAGCATTACCTCTAATCATATCATCATCAAACTCTACAAAGACCATTTCTGGGAGCTTGCCGAGCTCAAGCTGGTGTCAGCGTAGCACAGGCCACTTGATTTTTCTGAGCATATCAGTTAATTTTTTTGTTCCGGTTTGGTTCCATCATGGTACTGTATTATACTAGCAAATTCCCTGTTTGAACTTTGAAAATCGGAAAATTGGTTTTAAAGATATAACAACATTTCCAAATAACCATGATCTGTTGGCTCGAGAGTGTACCTGATGCGTGCAAAAGTTAGCCTTTAACCTACTAACAAATACCCTGTTTGAAAAATGGATGATTTTTTGCAGAGTTGTTATATAACAGCACCTCACTGTACCTCCCAAAAGAGCACCCCATTTGTTTCTGGTTGATAGTGATGATCGATCTAGCTCGCACGAGGTGCTTGCATCACCTCACCACTCTAGACTCACACGCAGTCCCCATGGGTAGCCCATTAATTCTAAACAGAAACATTTTTAACCTATTTAATAATTTTATTTCATTTTATTATTTTTGTAATATTATTCATACAATTGATCTGAATCATTCAACCTAGCTAACACGGAGATAGAGGTCCCCAGTTCAATAATTTAATTCATTAAAACTTGTGCTTCAACTGGCAAATCTTCATTACTACATATAAATATACATATTTATATAACTTATGGCACTCCCAGTAACATAAGGTTTCTAATGTGGGGTCATACATCTAAATCGATTCAGCTGATGAGCTGCTACAGTAGAATAAACATACATACATATGTACACCCTAAATACATTGCACTCATTACATATTTGGGCAATCATGTAAAAAGTAAGAAATACAATTCATAACAAAATATAAGTAACTCTTCATCCTACTGAATGATATGTCAAATACAGTACATTTTTTCTACAAAAGTTCCATTGAATAAAAATAAATTAACAAAATATGATGTCTAAAAGTGCAATGAATTGAACTGATTACAATTGTAGTTTAAGTTACATACTACATTAAAATAATAACAATAATGGTAATTCTTTCTAACAAATACAGTTCTAATTGTCAACCTTGCATTTGTATAAACATTTTTTAAAATTCTATAAACAAACTAACATTACCTTATTCCATCATAGATAATAAAAAGTTACACTCAGGTAAACATAATCTACATTTGTACTTTAAAAAATCTACAATGTATCAAAATGTTTTGATTAAAAACAAAAGGTTTCATTAAAAAAAAATCGGCACTATACAGAAAATCTGGTGTGTAGGTTATATAAAAAATCTGAAGAGACCAGTATGCATCTTTTCCTAGACTGTGATGAGTTTCAATACAAATTAGATTTGATTTTTGTAATTTCACTTCTTTCTGATATAGAATCTGAGCTCTTAAGACAGTTTTTACATCTTTTGCAAGATGAAGAGTTCTACTTGTATGCTCAGTCAAGAAGGAAATGAATAGAAAGTATTTTAGCCTGTGATCCACTCCTTTTAATCCAATCTAATCCAGCAAGAATAAAATTTTCCAGGTGATGGAAAATTATGTTCTTACATTAATAGTTTATTGAAAACTACGGTAGTTTTTTCCAGTCAAATATTGATTATTATTTAAAAAATGACCACCATAAAAACCACTCTAAAGACAGGGGTAGGCCACAGGTATTCCTGTGTCACAATTCATATGGTATATTGTATGTACCTCGCAAGTGATGGTTTACAAAAAGTGCATCTGTTTTAAGATAATACCTGAATTAAGGAGGAACTAAACCATCATTTTATCTGATTTTCATAAAACTTTAATAGCATTAATTCCTTATATAATTCAGTCACCGTATTAAATTTCATTATTAATCATTTGTTCCAGAGATATTAAGTAATATTATACTCCCACATATATAGAATTCAGGAAGTTTTTTTTCATTTTTGCATTAATTTTAAATGATGAATGCAAACAATTGGATACCGAAATTTTTTTTATTATAAAACTGTATTTTATTACACTAAAGTATAAGAAGTGGAAAAGAAATGATTCCCTTAAGGAATTAATTCTAGCACACGTATTTTTATCAACGATTATAGAAACTGATTTTAATGAGGAACTACATTAATTTAAATGTATTTTATTACCGTACAACAATATATCATGTACATCACTTATAATTAACTGTTAATAAAGTGTAATGTATAAAAAATAATTATTTATTTTAAATTAATTTATAATAAATCAAATTAAAAGAAAAAATTAGTATGATTAATTACGTTAAATTTCCTGAATAAAAAAGGGGGCAATTAATAAACAAAAAATAAGGAAAACGAATCAAAGAAAATAAAAATCCAGTGTTGTAAAATTTAGGTACAACTTCTAATTTTAGGATCAATCTAATCTTGTGGTTTCTTGAATATTGGAATGAAGAGTTTCAGTTAAAAAGACATCGTTCTTTTTATTCTATATTGAAATCTAAGTACAATTTCAGGTTTGGATGGAACTGATTCTCTTAGTCCTCCAAAGTAGCCATAAATTTACCGAAGATAAAGTGAATAAAAAAAAATAAATAAATACAAATTTATTACAGTCTAATATTCACAACCGTAAAATCTTTAAACACATATCTGAGATGTTTCCTTAACAAAGCCTCATGTAGTGATGAAAGTAAAGTAAGCGGTTCTGGTAGCAAGAAGATGTAAGTGAATATCAAGAGTGTCGGCAAAAAAAAAAAAAACCTGAGACAGGGTCAGTAAAGAAAAATATGAATATTGTGACAGTATTATAAAGGATCAGCAAACATAGGTTCAGTCTAGGGTGTTTTGAATAGTCTTTGTATAAGAGTCCTCAGAGCTGTCCTTATCAAACTAAAACCAAGACAGTAAAACCATGTACAGTAACTGTACATGTCCTCTAATCTTAAGCACTAACCCAGTGATTGTTAAAACCCACTTGACACGCCAGGAAGAAAAAATTAAGGAAAGAATGGATAGAGAGAAAGAGATACCCTGCTTGTATTGGAATACGAAGTGAAACAAACAAAACTCACCCAAAGCTTCAAGATCCATTCAAACAATGGTCTGCACAATTCCTCAGGTACCGTTATTCAATGACGAATCAACATATTATTTATCAGCGATTTAAAATTGACTAGCTCTAATTGGTAGAACAAAAAACGGCTTTTTCCAAAAATAAATTTTTTTCTGAGAACATAATCAGGCTTTTATGAGAAAAAAGTACATATCCATCCTTAGAATCATAGTGTATATATCCAATTCAACTAAAACTGTTCAGACAGATCCCCATTGGAAGGTAAGCTATCAAACAAACAATAGTACATTAGGAAGAGGTAATTTTATGTTAGCATTTACCTTATTAAAATTATGCCACAAAAAAAATCAAATATATGCACAAACATTATTCGTAATATTTTCTGTAAACAGAAGATATTTTATCACTGAACTACTCATTTTTTTGTGGTTTCAAACAAATTTCATTATTTACCTAAACGCAGAGTTTAATTACAAGCAAGTATTACATCCATATAATACATCAATTTATGCGTCATATCTCTGTTTGCTATTGTGAACAGCCTTATTATGTTATGCTCATTTTATTTTTCCTTTTTGATTATCTTTATTTTAAATTTTATTACTATTTACCTTAGTTACAATAATTTACTGTGCATCACAAATTGTATTTTTTGTATTTCTGAAATATAAAACATATAATGTACTTTATTTACTGTAATTTTGTTGTGGTTTTTGGGGGTTTCTTGTTCACTTCTATAATATATTATAGAATAAATAAAGCGTAATTCACTCTTATCGCACAAAATTTTGTTACTGAATATAAAGGTCATCTAGCATGCAGAAAATAGACTTCAAGCACATTTATATAAACAACATAATATTTACCACCATATTAAATTAACAATTCATTCTATTTTTTTCACAGGCCAATAGGTTATTAGGTATTTTATGTGTAAATGAAGGAAGAGAGACCATATAAAAGCAGTTTCATCATAATGATTTAATGTTTTACTCGGCTACATAATTTTTTAGGTCACTACAATAACACGCAAACCAAATTATTTTTTATTGGACTTGATTAAATTTATTTATTTTGAGTTCAAAGAACATTTTATTTTGTCCTAATTATTTATATACGATGAGATAATATTAACAGAAATACAAATAATTATGTACTAATTTGAAAATCTTTATCAGAGATTACATGAGGCGTATCAATATGTAGCACGCGTTCTTGTGTACCACAATCAAGAGGGCCAAGGTCAAATAATTAATTTCTCTTTTCTAATGACAATAAGAAACAGATATAAGTTCATCTTGTATCTTAGCATAAGTTCCCCAAATATTATTCTAATGGAATAACTTTCCAAATCTCTAACAAAGTCAACATCAGTTTGACATTTTTCACTAGCTGTAACTCAAAAACAAAATGTTTCAAGACCTTTGCTTATATCAAATATATTTTCTTTATTTTCACCTGTAAAGAATATCCTGAAATCACATTAGTTTCTTTATGAGACAGCTCATTTGTCATTTGTCTGTGTGTGTATAGATTCCAGTACTAGCCGGCAGAATTTGCGTATTTGTCCACAAAAACTTTCAAAAAACAATTTCAACAAATTATAAAAAAATATATTTTAATGTAATTATAGAATTTAATAATAGAAGACGTGGGTTCCTATGAAAATCAATTCTTGGAATTAATATGTTAAGTTTAACTATTTACTGTGTTTTGGTGGTTAACATTACATTTAATATATATATATATATATATATGAATAAAGAGAGACTGGTAATTGTTTAAATTAACAACACCGATATCAACACTAGAGAGTACAGAAATGTACATTTTCAGTGCTGCATATGTTAGCATATTTACTAGCTTTCTGTTGAACATTTTTTTTTATTATTCCTGTATATGAAAATTACATAGTTTATTTTTACAGGTAGAATAATGACTGGTATAAGCCACATTCAATTCATATGTTAACTCCGAACTTGCTGATCAAACATTTTTTTTCAGCTGACTGTAGAGAAATTAACAAATAATTTATGACTGATAATTAAATGTAATTTATTTTTTTTACGTCTCCACCTTTTGAGTAGACAGCCATTATGCATTAGTTGAAGAAGTGTTCTGCTGAAGAAAAAAGCAGGTGTTAGATTCTTTAGTTTCAACAACAGAGATACACACATGTATAATAGCAAAATAAAGCCACACATAAACCTCAAGAATGTGTACAGACAGGTAGAAATTAAAAAAATGGTTAGTTTAATGATAAAAATAATTACTCATCTGGAAGATCAGTCACACAATGTAGTTGAAGATTATAGTAGCATTTTGAAAAAACCAATAAAGCGTAACAAATAAGTAAAAATGTTGTAGAAATAACTTTCTTTGAATCCGTGTAACTTTTTTTCAACTCATTTATTGTAAAAAATTTATACTATGAAAAGACAAGTGCAAGATGAGTGCCTAAGATCACAGGATCAGATCATAAATTTTGAATCTGTAAATTCAAAATTTTGAAAATTATTACCAAGCACTATGTGATTTACATATATATATATATATATATATATATATATATATATTTTTTTTTTTTTTATTTATTTATTTATTTAGACCACTTAAAGAAATTCTACGGGGGAAAATTTCGATACAATGAATAAGTGAAAATTAAGGAACAAGAATGACTGATTTAAGATGAGAAATCTTTGGTACAGAGATAAAGAATTTAGTTAAAAGATGGGATATTTACATTATTTTTAAAAAAATAAATGAAATTTAATCCTCTAATAATAAATACTGTTATCAATGACCGAGTCCTTTAACTGCTGAATGGCCCTCACATATATTTGTTTTTATCAAAGTTTCTAACTCTATTTTAAATTTCTCTAACAATTTTTATGTTACATATACTGGACAAGATCACATAACAGATTAATTTTATTTTTAATAATATCTATATAAAGTTGTTAATATATGCCTTTATTATTTCAGCTTATTTTAAAACTATAAATGCTTAGCTTGGTTGTTCCTCTTCAACGTTGAGCCATCTGGTGCTGCAATCTAATGGGTGCTAGTGCTCACCGGAGGGTTCTGCACGTACTAGCATTCGGCGCTCGAATCTGATCCAAGGCAGTCACTTCATACTCTTAGTCCGAATGGACTCCATTCTTTGTTCGGTTGAACGTTAGCTTTAATGTTTTATTTTGTTTTTTTATTTTTATATGTCAAGTTATACGTTATGTTACAATTCATTTCATTAACTGTCAAGACGACAATCTTTTCGTTAATACACCTTAACAACCTAAAAAATGAAATTTGGTAATAATTTGGATATAAATCTTATTTATTACTACTTTATTCAATTATTGAAAGCCTTTGTAGATTTAAAGGTATAGGTTTTTATTTATTTACATAATATGACATGTTAGTGTAAATTATTATAATTAAAATAGCATAGAAAATGTAAAATTAGACCGGGTAATACTTTAAATGAAAGTGTTTAGTTGGCTTTCTGTAACATGTTTTGTATATGCAGTTTTTTTTTTGTTTTTTTTTTAAAGGAAGGTTGCCTTTTGTTTAGGTACCGATTTCCCCTATACAATACCATACATACAAATGTACCATAAAATAATTTACAAGTTTTACTGATTGTATAAAATATTTTAAAAAATATATATATTTATACGGTAGAATAATAAATAACCAGTTTTACTTCTTTTTGCTGCAGTTATAACATCAATCGGTTATTGTCTTTCAAACTTAAAACAAGCAATAAGTAATACATATTTTCACGATTACACAAATTCAAATGCTTTCATTAAATAGGTACAGCCATATGTTGCTAAATATTTATGTATACATCTTTTTTGTCAAATAAAACTAAGTTCAATTCAATTCACTGATTTTAATAAAAATTTTCAAAAATAATCTGATAGTCCTATTAGAGTATAAACAGAATTAAAAGTTTGTATAAACTAGTAATTTATGGCTTCAATATACTTTAAAAATGTTTATTATCTTGTTTCTTCATATTTATTCTTTGCGAAACACAAAATTTAATTTATAATTAAAAAAAAAAAACACCTACAAAAGATATCGCAATGTAAATGTATTGTTCAATTCATTCCAGCTTTTTAATATATTACTGATTAGTTAAGAATTATCATAAAAGTGGTTGTACAAAATTATGACAACTCAGGATACTGTAGCGGTATATAATTATTTTCTAAGAAGAATAAAATTTAACACAAAATATAATAAAATGTTTAACATTTGTTTAAAAAAAGTGATAAAATTTTTCAACAAAAATTTCTTTGCATAATATATGTAGGTTGTATGCAACTACAAAAAATGTATATGTATGCACATTTCTAAAGAAGATTAACATGTATTTGTCATATTTATTCGGTAGAGTAAACAAATAACATAAAATTTTTAAATTATCATATATGCAAAACCAAACATGGCATTCCTGTACACAAGAAAGTTGCAGATGAAGTGAAATGAAACTTTGCCAAGAGTTCTGTTATGTTTCCTATCTGGGTGAAGCACAGAATCAAAACTAATTGCTAAAATGCTTATAGAATAAACATGGACAAGTCGAGATTTAAATCAAACCTAATACACAATCATCACTTAAACAAGACAAGTTCAGTAGTCTCAGCAACTACTGTATATCCACCATTTAAAAACAAAAAAATTCCAGCAGGTGCTAACAGCAGAACAGGAAAACTCATATAAAGCTACATGGAACAACTAATAAATTATATGTTAAGTCCTGATCTGAGGGTTGAAAAAACAATGTATGTGTTATGATCAATCTCTTACATGCTGAGAAAAATGCGAGATGTTTATGTTTCATGTGGCATAAAACATGAAAAAAGACAGAATTATTCTATATATTTAAATTTTACAGGCCATTATCAGTAACACAAATGTACTTATCAAAATAAATAAATAATAAATGAGTATCAGCTAGACTACAAAACCCAGAAATTCCTTAGACTGATTGTTTAAATTTAATATTTTCAATGTCCGGCTGAAAAAATGGAAATTTTAATACAAAAATGTATTAATGGATTCAAGTAATGCTTTTCTTTTGATTATTATATTATGAAACTAGCTGTCAAATATAATTAATTCTACATGAAAGCATTAAATCTTTCATCGTAGTATTAATATTTGTGTTATCTCTACTAGAAATGAGATTCTTTTTATGTTTTCTAATTTAGTTAATTCTGTAATTCACAAAACAAATCTTTTGTGAAAAATACATGCTGGCACCTTATGTAATGAATGAACAGAGGAAACAATTTTTTAAGGAATACTATACAGTAACCGCAGTTGTCTTCTAATACTCAGGCTTCGTTTTATTGGAAATTTATATAGAAATATAATTAAATACTCAACATTACACCTATGCGTTATGTCCTGAAGATCCTTACTAATTCCCAAAAAAATTTATGCTTACTGATTTTTAAATTGCAATAATAAAAAAATTATGACCCTTGGAGTAAACATACTGTAAAAGATATGGAGCTCACCAGCTCTTTTAAGGGGACAGGAATAAATTAATATTTTAAATGAAAACTACACTAGAGTTATACATCAATATTACCTAAGTACTCTAATAATTCTACCAAAACGGTGGCCTCTTTAAACATTAGTGTTCATTGATGTACCTTCAGATTATATCATTACATTATGATAATATCATAAAATAGTTTTATTTTAGTGTTTTCAGAATAAAAAATAGATGAATGTGAATTTATATATTGTGAACTTTAAATTTCTGTATTTTATTAAAGGTTTAAAAGAATTATAAGTTTGATAAATCTATAATTGGACAGATAATGTTAAATTGAATCAGCTGTATTAATTTGCTTGTGATCTTAAATTTCCAGTAAGATCTGTATTCCAGTCAATTTAATTTGTACATACTGGTTTCATATGCTTTATTGTACAACTTTATTTGACACAGCATAGATTCTTAATATGTTGGCAGTAAAAAAAAATTTTATTTTTTACGTTAAAAATAAAATTGTGTACCAATATGTTTCTGCTGACTGTGTTGAAAACTGAATGAACAGATTTTTTTTTTGGGGGGGGGGGAAATCGGTACCTAAACAAAAGGCAACCTTCCTTTAAAAAAAAACAAAAAAAAAACTGCATATACAAAACATGTTACAGAAAGCCAACTAAACACTTTCATTTAAAGTATTACCCGGTCTAATTTTACATTTTCTATGCTATTTTAATTATAATAATTTACACTAACATGTCATATTATGTAAATAAATAAAAACTTATACCTTTAAATCTACAAAGGCTTTCAATAATTTAATAAAGTAGTAATAAATAAGATTTATATCCAAATTATTACCAAATTTCATTTTTTAGGTTGTTAAGGTGTATTAACGAAAAGATTATTAAGAAAAATGCACCTAACAAAAACAAATCTACTAATGTTATATAAATCTACAATTTAACCAATTATGTTTCAATAATTAAATTAAAATTCTTAATTAAAAATTAATTAAAGCAGTACGTCAATAGGATGAAAAATATCTTAAATTAGAATTCCTAACAAACTAAGTTTACAATACTATAAAAATGTAAAGAAAAAACTCCACACTATAATGTATATGGTACTGAGTAATATGGTGCATTACAACAACAAAGTGTTCCAACATGTTAGCCCCTACCATGGCGAATGGAAACAGGAATAAAACAGACACAGAAGTGTAAACTTCTACATACAACAATAAAAGTAATAGGGGATTGAATAGCCACAGATTTACAAAACCAATTAAAATATATAAACTACTAAAGAAGCACTAAAACAAGCTCCATATTTCTTAAAAGTAAATCCCCAAATTATAATTAAATGCTTGTCAGGTGTAATAGCTAATGATTATCTTTAATGTACCACATGTTCAGTTATGTTACAGATTTTAAATATGCAGCTCATAAGTAGTTTTTATCAAAATACAGTTTTTAAAATTAGAACTATATAAACCAGTAAGTTACATTCTTTTTTAATTGATGCAATTTGTGGTCATGCATTATATTTTGTGGATTATAAAGCTTTTATAAATAATGATTTAGCTGGTTATTGCTAGTTTTTATAGCACTTTTTTTAATGCAACTAAAGGGCTAATTGCAGTGTTGCTAAATACAGATTAATTACTGATAGTAAAAATTAGAATCTTATAATGTCTTATAAACATATAAATGAAGTGATCAGTTTTTTACATTTGCAGCAATTTCGCTATAAAGTTGCACAAAAAATTATACCTTTAATAAAAAGTTTATCAATTCGGTTGTACGGCAAGTGAAAGAGATAAAACATGATCTTCACATGTAATATGCAATAATTTTAATTTATTCTAAATGGTAGATTAAAGGCAAACAAAATGAGTCACCATTAGACATTCTTATGGTTTGGCATGAACTAAATGAATACATTACTGACTGCTATTTTTGTCTAACAAATGTATCTGGAATTTCTATAAAATCTACGCATACAATTTTGTATCTCTCATTGCTATCAGTAATCAAATTGTGTCTCACAGTTAAAGCCATGCTAATTCCTAAGGTTCCCGAAAACTTTTCATTTGAAGATGTGATGAAGTCGGGATATTTAAGATGATGCATTCTTTGAAGTGCAACCCATTGATTCACAACTTATACATTATAAGGTGAGGTAAATTATTTGCTTAGGGATTTAATCTATAAAAAAAATCAAGATTACAAGGTTAAATTTAATTCAAAAAAATATTAAAAACATTCAACATTTCATTATTTATTATTTTTAATTCATCTACACAAGCTCTAATTTAGAGTATACGTTAAAGTCAAATTATTTAAAATATTTAATGTAATAAGATTAAATAAGAAATTACATAATAAAAACAGTTAACAGTCAGCAATTTATGAATCCCTCAACTTTTCTAACCAGTTACAATCTCAGTTCTTTTAAACTTATATATAAAAATGTGAATGCAAATCTCCCAATGAAAATCAAGTTTGTACCCAAGTAAGTTGGCATCTTTTCATACACAACCAGCTTATATAATTTGGCAGTCTGATAACTACTGCATTTTCCCTTTAATACTAATTTTGGCACTTTTTAATCCCTGTCACTGGTTCATTAATAAACAAACTCAGAAATGTTAAAAAGCTCTGTAGACATCTACTTCCAGCTGCCCAAGTCAAGGATATAACATAACATTTTCTTTTTTCATTAAAGACAATTTTTCCAGTTTAGTGGCACAGTATCACAAAAATGCATAATATAATACATGGCTATAAAAAGAACAGCAAAATATGCAGTAAGTATTAGTATTTCTGGAGAATTTAAATTGCAAATTTTCTTAATAATAAATATACTTCACGATAGCCTGTTCAGTAAGATGGTCATTCCGTGCAAGTTTTCTACCATCTTTAAATGCAAGAACGTTAGTACTTTCTGTTAAGAGTATTGTTGTTTTATTACCAATAGATACAACATATAAGTTCATTTTTATTTTTCTTGTGGTGAAACTTTTGCTAGCATTTAAAAGAAATCTATTTTCATGATTTTTTAAATATTCAAAAATAAGCACAGCTGTAACATCTAGCTAATTATATTTTTATCAATTGGGGATTTCTTACCTAAATCCTAATCATATATTAAAAACAATAGCAGCCCCAAAACTGATCTGAGGTACACCATGTTTGATGTCCCCAAGCTGCAATGCCCCTTCAATTTCTGTATATTGATCTCTTGTTGAATTGTAACATACTGCTGTCTATTGGACAAAAAGAAAATTATTAAAGTTAAAACCTGCACTCTGATTTCAATTGAAAGAAGTTTCCATAAAATAGACCTATGTTTAAACTTTACAAGCAAAGAAAACAACCAGTTAACAGCTGCTGACCCTCAAAAGCGTCTATGATTGTTTCCACCGATTGCATTATTGTAGTTTTATTAAATTTTGCATTTTAAAGCTATGCTGGTTACCCACAAGAACGCTATTATT
The DNA here is from genome assembly GCF_047948215.1 of Lycorma delicatula. Taxonomy (NCBI): domain Eukaryota; kingdom Metazoa; phylum Arthropoda; class Insecta; order Hemiptera; family Fulgoridae; genus Lycorma; species Lycorma delicatula. The sequence goes on from NC_134458.1 coordinate 22,332,664, forward strand.
ATCCAAATGATTTATTGTTTGTTTAATAATTATCTTTTCCAGCACTTTAGAGAAAGTTGATACAAGTGAAACTGGCCCACAATTATTTCTATCATTCCTGTAATCCCATTAAAAGTAATTATTACATTTATAAATTTCAAATGATTTTGAAATCTTACCTGTATCACTGACACAAACTTAATATAATACTGCATTTTTTAATTAGAAAATTAGATACATATTTCCAATGAGTAGTAAACTTCTTGCATTACCTTTCTGTGCTTAAAATGTTATTCATAACCACTAGAAAGTTCTTCAATACTTCACAAATGAACTCTTTAATTCAATTAGGATAAGCTCATAAACCTGAAGAGAAGTATTTTTTTTACAAATTTGTCAAAGAACAGTTTAAGTCTTTCTGTTTAAAAATAAAAAATATCTCTCTGTGAATCTAGTTATTGTATTAATATGAAAAAGCCAAATGTTATGAAAGCAGTTACTGAAAAAATGAATTATATGAGAAAAGTAAGTGGAGATTTAAAATTAACAGGTCCTTTGTTGGAGATGCAGTCAGCATACACTAGATACTGTTATTTTATTGATGAATGGAAAAGCCAAGCAAAAAGAAATTGCTCATAAACCCTAGTTGAACGTAAATGTATATTTCTGCCTCTCCATTAATTGAAATAGGATTATTAAAATTTATAAATGCAACAAAGAAGGACAGCTGCCATGGTTTTCTGTACATAAGGCAAAAATTTCAAAATATAAGGATTAGAAAATCTAAGGGATATTTATTGGCCCACAAATGTACAAAGTAGCAGACATTATATGTTCAACCCATGCTTAGAGATATAGAACTTGCTACTTGGAAAGCAATTGAAGACAGATGCAAAACTTACCTAAGACAATAAAAACAAAATTATCAGTATACTGCGAATGAACTTAGAAGAATGTACTATAATGTTGTAAACATTCACTTCCTTTGTACACATCTGGGTTTCATTCCATCAAACCTTGGAGCAATAAGTTCAATTTAGTCTTTATTGCCTTCTAAGCATGTAGTCAAAATAATCCAGGTAAATAATAGCAATACACCATAGCACACTAGTTGTGCATCAACACAACTGTATTTAAATAAACATAAATAAAATTATAGCTCCGATCCCCAATATGATACAGTAATAAAACAAGTTTCAAACCATGTTGCAGGTTAAAAATATGGATTGCCATTTTTTAAACTATAATAAGCTTTAAAAAATCGGTGGATCACAAAGACAAAAAAAAAACTGTTACTTAAAGTATTACTTGTATACACTATTGTTCAGACATGAAATCAAATAATGATTTCTTCTTTATTTTGTAAAGATTCCTGTGAACCTATAATTTCTTAATATTCTTTATATGATTATTAATGAACATATTGCATTTTATTTCTTTAGCCTTGAATGATTCATCATACGAGTAACATGTCTTGTCTTCATTAGGTTCCTAAAAGTTAACTACCTAACATTTTAAATAATGTTATCAAATATTTACTAGTAAGAATTTATACAGTGCCCAGACTCTAAAATATTATAATAACATGTTTTCAAATTTAAATAAACTATAGTCTAACCAATAAATATTTTGTTCACTTATTATTTATGCAACTAGGAATTCAGTATAATCCATTAGCTAAGCATTTAAAATGTATAGCAATAATTGTACAACTATTGTTTTTTCAGATTTTTATCAGTAAACTAATGTAGAAAGAAAATGTTTTATCATAGCAGAAGTTATTTATTTCATTCCATGTATCACCTAAAAGTTTATTACACAGTCTACCAAAAACAGTCACAGATAATGTTCCACTGACATTAGAATTTTTTTATATTCTATGCCACATATGTAAAAATATGATGACAGGACTCGTTTAAGTATTTCTTAGTTTTGCTTAGTTAGTGTCTTAAAAAGTTTTGTAGATTTACAGCTTTCTGTTACAGAACATGATTTGGTCTGAGGCTTAAATTCTTCAAGGATTAAAAACCTCACCACAGTTTAGTTTAAAATTTTTTTAAATTTGAAGAAGTTAAATAAAAACTGAGAAATAAAGTCTAAAATTGAAAAAAAAATATTTTGTCCAGATACATCTGTCCTTTTTGATTGCACTGGAGCTAAACAGTAAGATGTGAGAAATATCATTAAGTTTAGTTTATTGTTAAATTAGATGCAAACTATCTCTTTTGTTTTAATACACAATAAAACTAAATGAGTGAGTCTGCTTGAAAATTAGTAAAAAAAGTGAAATTTTGTGATGTCTAATGTGGAAACTACAGGAAGACCTTAAAAACAAACAACACTTAATCATTATTAATATATTACAACATGAATATAAATTACATTATTTTGCTTAAAAATAAAATTATTAGAGAAATATATATTTAAAAAGATTATCTGGTTTGAAAATTTCTTTGATAATTACTTTTACGATAGCTTATCCCTATCGAGGTATACACATGTACTTCCATATTTGATGGAACTTAGATTGTGAATCAAGAAGTCCACGAATCATAGCTACCTGTAACAAATATTACAACAGCAAATTAAATAAAAATAATTTCACTGTGACTTTTGGGAGACAACATTTTCCTGGATGTCTGATTTCATTGCTTGGTGATGTCGAGGGGCCTCCTTAGTCACCAGACTTTTCACCTTGTGACTATTGTTTTATGGGGCTAGCTAAAAGCTCAAGTTTACATAAACAAACTGTGTAAATTCAAAGCCCTTTCCGATACTATAATGCGAGAAATTTAAATGGTTCCACGTGCCATGCTTAGAAGGAGTACAGACAATTTCACCAGTCATCTACAAGAATGCCTCGACAAAAATGGATGCCACCTAACCAATGTGATTTCTCGCAGTCGAGTATTTTTTCTTATGTTTCAATATGTAACCTCAAATGACAATGTAACATTAATGTGTAATAATAATAAATTCAAAAATAAGTGTTCAACAGTCTTTTCAAAACCACCACACCTTGTTGCCAAACCCTGTAAATCCAGTGCTAAAAGACTTTTCTTTTTTTAAAGTAGATCAGACACTAATTGGTCATTAGTGACTAATAAATTCCAACAGCATGCACTGTAATTGTAATCAACATTAAACTTTGGTGATCTATGGAAACAGGTTTATTAAACGCATGACTTAGGCCATCAGCATCCAATCTGCATTATTCAGTTAAAGAGATATGTCTCTGGACTGACTTGGGACCCTTTTTCTTGTCCAATGACTGTACAATAAGCTAAATGGCTGAGTAAGACTTGTTCAGGAACCTATTTGGCATAAATTTCTTATACTCAAGATGTTTTCAGACAATTTTGGTGCAGAAGGGACTTTGAAAAATTAAAAATTGAACTATGTTATTAATAATGAAAACATCTATCCTTATGAATTTCATTGTTGATTTTCTGCTTCAGCCTTTCTTCACTACATAAGATCATCTCTCTTGAGAAACTGTTAACCAAACAAATCAGGTAGATACTGGAAACCTTAAATAATAGAGACCTTGAGCTTGCATCACAATTAACTGTCATGAAACCATAAAATGCCTAAAATAAATGGATATAACATAAAAATGAGCTAAATACAGACTACTTTTGATATAACTAAATAATCATAAAAGGTTTTACCCACCTTTATGCATTTTTCTGTTAAACAGCTATGAAAATACTTATTAAGTACACTTCAGTATTATGAAAAACACTCAAACTAGACTTCCCTGATACTCACAAAAACTACAGCAATGTTTTAATATCTGTCATATAAAAGTTTAATTTTTTTAGATAATCTATAATTTCTTTACTTTAAATTTCAACAATCAAATGATCACAACAGTTTCACAAATTAAATAAAATACTCGTACTAAAAGGAACTTCACATCTTTATTCTAAATTGGACAATGATTTTGTTGGTAAGGGATGATATCTTAAATTTATTACCACAACTCATACTGAAATATTTCTAATATACAACTGCTACAGTAGAAAAGGCCGTTGAATTGAACCCAACACAAAAATGAAAGGAATTAAAATATTGTAAAACACAAGGATAAGAATAATATGTATTTAAATAAATATAATATAAAAACAATATAATACTGAACCATTTTTATAAAAATATGCTAGAATAATATTTATTATAAATAGTTTACATTGAGGGTTAATTTATTTTAGGGATATATTATTTCAAACACACACACAGACACATACACACACACACACACAACAAACAAAATTTAGGCCATTACTCCTACATTTCTTTGGTAAGATACATTTTCAAGTGAAATCTGTTATTTGTAATCACATCTGCGGTCAGTTATCCAAACCAGTCAGCAGAACAGTATGACAGCAACGTAAAACAAAATTTTTTACATTATTATAAAATGATCCTATGAGATTTTAATCTGAATTACTGTACAGTCACTTAGGTGGGTTGCTAAACTCACAAGACAATTTTAGCAATTAATAACAAATAATAACATTTTTAATTTGTTCTTTAATTTTTTTTAATTCTAGTGAATTCAGACGGACTGGAAAATTAAAATAAACTTTTATTTTTATGAAATTAATAAGTTCATAATTTAGCTGGTTGCAGAATAATCCTAAGCATCATAATTTTGTAAAAAGAATTGTAGTAGATCATGCTGTTCAAAATTAAAACCTATTTTTCTGCATTATTGTTTGGTTTAAAATCAGACACTCAGCGCTGCCTATGGGCAGCTTTAGTATTAAGAACATTCTGTTATACTAATCAGTCGGAGTTGGACAGTGATAGAGTAATTATGCACGCCAGTACGGCCTCTGCATCATAGTAACAGAGTTTAATATTATTATTCTTATAAATATAGTATATTTAGTTATCAATCAGTGTGTAATTATTTTATTTATTTATACAGTTCATTATTCTGCTATAACGTACAGCCCATTACATTGGTCTCCGGGCCAGATATTTTTTATTGGCCGGATATCTTTTATTGTGTGTGCAGAACATAGTTTGCGTTTATCTTCTTAATTCCAGACTGGTGCGTAATAATATCGATCAGAAGTGTGGTTAATATCCATGTGTAATACAGTAATTACTATCACGAGGGACAGTCGTCGCGGCGCCCGTCTAATTCGACTTGGAATGCAGACATCGACCTCGGTGCTAAGTAAACAGCCATTTCATCATGACCTTCAAATCAGGCTAGCTGCTGCCCGTCGCTTACCTTAATTGTTTCAGATAAGTAATAACAAATTGGGAATTATCAGCTCCTTATTTACGTTCCTATCTATGATAGACTTACATTTACATTCCTTCATTTGATTCCTTTATCATTCACATTATTATTTGTTACTGATTAATTCCATCCATATCATCTATATTTTTAATAATTATTAATTTCTTATTTTCCTAGAAATCTTTAATTTACGTTGATAGTTATATCTATAAGAATTATCATCATGTCTCTTGAAGTAGAAATTACAACTTTGAAAAAACAACTAGGAGTATGTAAGGCTCAATTAACACGCATAAAAACATTTCTCGATAAATGTAATAATGAGACACGAAAAAGTAATATTAAAGTTAGATATGATGCAATGGCAAATATTTTAAATAATTTTAATAAAACACAGTTTGCTAGAAGTACAGGACAAGAAAGATTACGATACGCATTTAGAAGATAGGTTAGACTTTGAAGACAATTATTATGAAATTAGGGCGCAAATGCAAGAATATTTAAGGGAAACATCAGTTTCAGAAACCCACCACTATCAATTTACCGCGTTTTAACAGTACGTACGAAAATTGGATGCCTTATGCAGATGCATTCAAGGTATTGGTTCATGACAATAAAGACGTTAGTCCAATTCAGAAATTCTACTAACTGAATTCTACACTGACACATGAAGCAGCTCAATTAATAAAAAACTTAGCTGTTACTGATGCTAATTACCCGGTTGCTTGGAAATTGTTACAAGACCGATACGAAAACAAGAGATTGATTGCATTGGCTCATGTTAGAGAAATAATTAATATTAAGTTAGTAAGGAAGACGCCAACGAATTGCGTCAGTTCATCAATACGGCGATTAGTAATTTTAATGCTCTCAATGTTCTAAATATTCAAACACCAATTCATGAAGTAATTTTAAGTCAACTGTAAATAGATAGATTAGATGCAAAAACCAAACGAGAATGGGAATTAAAAAATTCTACACAAGATTTTCCTTCTCTCAAAGATCTTTTTGAATTTTTGGAAAATAAATGTCAAGCCTTCGAGGCTTTAGCCTCTTCAAGCAGTAATAAAAAAAAAACAGTGTATGAACGGCAAAAATATAAACCTGTTCGACATTCTAACTCGTATGTTGCTACTGAGTCCAAAGTATGTGAATGTTGCAATCAACCTCACACTTTATACAAGTGTTTGAAGTTTAGTAATTTAAATGTTTCTGATAAATCTAAGTTTGTTAAGGATAAGAAGTTATGTTACAATTGTCTTAGATTAGGTCATTTAGTAAGGAATTGTTCCTCTAGAGGCTGTCGAATTTGCAAGGGCAAACATCACACCTCATTACATATAAGTTCACAAAATAATACGTTTAAATCTAATAGCAATAATGATTCAGATTCAAACCAGAAAATTTCTAATTTTTCGTAAGACGTCCAGCTTCACATTATAGCTCTTCTAACACATATTGTTCCCTTAAATCAAAAGTGCAATCGAATATTCTTCTAACTACAGTGATTGTTAAGGTCCAAGATAGTCAAGGAAGATTACAACCATGTAGATTGCTATTAGATTCAGATAGCCAATCAAACTTCATTACTGAAAACTGTGTTAAACGTTTAGGTTTAAGAAATGGGTATTGTAGTATGGGTATAAATAATACTCCTACTAAAATAAATTATAGTGTAGACGTACAATTATTGTCTACTTATAACGCTTTTAGTGCAAATATTTCTTGTTTAATGTTACCACAAATAACTAGCAATATGCCATGCAATGTTATCAACTACAAATCATGAAATCTGCCTTCGAATTTGAAATTATCTGATCCAGAATTTTATAAACCAGGAAATACTGACATGTTAATAGGCGCTGAGCTATATTTCAAAATTATGAAATGTGATAAAAGGGTAAGACCAGGTGGGTTTCCAGTTATCTTTGAAACTGAATTAGGATGGATTCTATCAGGAAAATGGAAAATATCAATCAGAAAATACCTTTTCAAGTCCTCAAACCACATGTTTAACATTAACAAATGATCAACTTCAACACAGCTCAAACAATTTTGGGAATTAGAAGAGTTGGTTGTTCTACCCAAGGCTAAGGAACAAGACGAGTGTGAACAGTATTATCGGAACACAACAACCCAAGATTCTTCAGGTCGTCTTATCGTCAGACTTCCTCTAAAGCCAGATCATTTACCTTTCGGAGACTCATTCGATCAAGCAAGTTTGCAATTTCAAGCGTTAGAGAAAAAGCTTCAAAGGAATTCACTTCGTCTGGAATACTCAAAATTTCTTCAAGAATATAAGGAACTCGGTCACATGAAGCCAGTGCCTCTTCAAGGTAATGATTGTAAACAACAGTTCTACCTTCCTCATTATGGTGTTTTTAAGTAAAATAGTACCACAACTAAACTTCGGGTAGTTTTTGATGGTTCAGCTAAAACATCCACGGGAACTTCTCTTAATTACATCCTAATGGTTGGTCCTACTGTACAGCAAGACTTATTTTTGATTATGGTAATATTTAGAACCCATGCCGTTGCGTTTACAGCAGACATTGAGAAAATGTACTGCCAAATTAAAATTCATCCAGAAGATTGCAGCTTAAAACGCATTCTTTGGCAGGATTCGGATTCACCAACTGATCAAATTCAATGCTATGAGCTTCAAAAGGTTACTTATGGCACTGCCTCAACTCCATTCTTGGCTACAAGATCCCTACAACATCTAGCAGGAGAAGAAAAACACATGTACCCAGCTGCAGCCAGAATTTTAAGTCGTGATTTCTACGTGGATGATTTAGTTTCTGGAGCTAATGACATCAACAGAGCTCTGGCAATCCAATCAGAGTTAATAGAGTTAAGGTCTGGTGGATTTCAACTGAGAAAATGGAGTTCTAATCATAAATCACTTTTAAATTCATTACCTCAAGAACTTGTAAATACAAAAACATCAATTCAGCTTGAGAAAAAAGATAGAATTCAAACTTTAGGCTTTAAGTGGTTTCCTCAACCAGATGTGTTTTCTATTTCTTCCAAAATTCCACCATTTAAAGACGTAGTAACAAAAAGAGAAGTAGCGTCTACAGTAGCTTCCATTTATGATCCAATTGGTTTAATCAGTCCTATTGTAATCTCTTACAAAATATTTTTGCAACGATTGTGGCTTAGTGGTATTGGTTGGGATGATAACTTACCATCATCATTGCTCCAGAAATGGCATGTTTTGGTGTCACAACTTTCTTTAATTGATGATATTAAAAAAATAGAAGAGTTATTATCAATAATCCTACAAATATTGAAGTTCACAGTTTCTGCGATGCATCACAACATGCATTTGGTGCTTGTCTGTATTTGCGTTCTGTCAATTCTGAGGGAGAGATTTCAGTTCAACTACTTTGCTCGAAATCTCGTGTCACACCAGTGAAAACCGTCAGAATACCACGGTTAGAGTTGTGTGGCGCTTTACTGTTGTCAAAATTGTTACAAAAAACATTACCAATCCTGAATTTGTTGATTGAAAGGGTTCATCTTTAGACGGACTCCAAAATCTGCTTGGCATGGATCTCAGCTCCTGCATCAAAGTGGAAAACGTTCGTTGCGAATCGAGTTTCGCAGATTCAAGATCTAACAGACATCAATGCCTGGAAACATGTCGCTTCGTCAGACAATCTTACTGATCTCATTTCCAGAGGTTCCAATCCAGAGAGTTTAAATAAAGGCACCTGGTGGTGTGGACCAATCTGGTTGTATTTACCCTCCAGTTCTTGGCCTAATTCAGACAGTTATGATGTTCAAGATATTCCAGAAGTACGACAAACAGAAACTAGTTTGACATGTGTTTTTCCACCAAATGACGATTTAGTTTGTAAGTTTTCAAGTATCTCTAGATTAACACGAGTAGTTGCCATATGCAAGAGATTTATTTATAATTGTCGTAATAAAAAGAAGAAAAAAGGAAATCTTAATACTGCAGACATTCAAGATTCATTACAAACATGCATCTGGATGGTTCAGCAAGAAGTATATTGTCAAGAAATTAATGATCTTCGATCAACTTCTACCGTTCCTAAAAAAAGTGAGCTTCTTAATTTTCATCCTTTTCTCGATGATCGTAACATAATTCGAGTTGAAGGACGGTTGAATAATGCTGATATTGCGTATCATATTAAACATCAGATTATTTTGTCACCAAAACACCATCTTACGATGTTGATCATCAAGGCTGAACATTTGAGGTTATTGCACGCTGCACCTCAATTATTGTTAGCTTCACTAAGACTCAAATATTGGATACCACAAGCTCAAAAGGTAATTAGACGTGTTATTCATAACTGTGTAACATGTTTTCGATTTAAGGCATCCTCGGCTAATCAATTAATGGGTCAGCTGCCCAAACACAAAGTAGAGATTAGTCGTCCTTTTCTTAACTCAGGAGTAGACTATGCGGGACCATTTCAAATTAAGTATGGGAATCCGAGAAGTAAAATAACAACCAAATGTTATGTTGCAATATTTGTGTGTCTTGCAACTTATGCTATTCACACAGAGCTAGTCAGTAATCTTACATCACAAGCCTTCCTCGCAGCCTTAAGACGTTTCACTGCCAGAAGAGGTCACGTCGCCAACTTGTATAGTGACAACGGCACCAATTTTGTTGGAGCCAACGAGTTAAATTCATTGAGGAAACTCTTTCACGATAAAGAATTTAATACAGACATTGAAAATTACGCTGCCAAGTCACAGCTCAAATGGCACTTCATACCAGCTAATTCACCTCATTTTGGGGGCCTGTGGGAAGCAGCTGTGAAGTCAATGAAACATCATCTCAAAAGAGTCATAGGTAAAACTTATCTAACTTTCGAAGAATTTTCTACCCTTTTATCCGATATAGAAGCTATCCTCAATTCTAGACCTATTTCTACTTTATCAGATGACCCTAGCGATCCATCTTACTTGACACCTGGACATTTTCTTATTGGTAATCCTTTAATAGCACTACCCGAACCCAATTTGTTAGATATAAAATGTAACAAGCTTTCCAGATGGCAGCAGCTCCAGAAGATACGACAGTCTTTGGTCACGATGGTCTCACGATTATCTCCATGGTTTGCAGCAGCGTAGCAAGTGGAAGTCACCCTCCGAAAATCTTCGACCAGGTCTAGTAGTGCTAGTGAAAGAAGACAACTTACCACCTCAATTTTGGAAAATGGCTCTAATAGACAGTGTTTTCCCAGGTAAAGATGGTCTAGTACGCGTAGTTCAGTTGAAGGTATACAGTACGTTTTTCAAGAGACCTATTACTAAACTTGTGCTATTGCCAATAAACTGAGACAATGTAATTAATATTGATCAAAGATCAATGTGCGGGGAGTATGTTTGGTTTAAAATCGGACACTCAGCCCTGCCTATGGGCAGCTTTAGTATTAAGAACATTCTGTTATACTAATCAGTCGGAGTTGGACAGTGATAGAGTAATCATGCACGCCAGTACGGCCTCTGCATCATAGTAACAGAGTTTAATATTATTATTCTTATAAATATAGTATATTTAGTTATCAATCAGTGTGTAATTATTTTATTTATTTATACAGTTCATTATTCTGCTATAACGTGCAGCCCGTTACAATTATTTTATTAAAAACTCACTGAGATACAAAAATAAAACATCTTTAATATACTTAAACGCCACTTATGAACAAACGAACACCATTATATGGAAACAATCCCACATTAGGAAGCAGCAGGGAACTGGTAAATTCAACACTCTATAAATTTCTTTGTTACTAACCCTAGACAGTTAACTAAAAAAAATTAAAAGCTGCTTCTTTGTAACCTTTGTTATTTATCATTGAGGACTTCTTTTAAAAAAATAAACATTATACATAACATTGAATTAATGTAATATAATAATAATTTAAAAACGTGTAATAATTATAACATTCTAATGCCATTGAATTACATTTAAATTATATTTTAAGCTTAATTCTAGAAATTGTAAATTCTTATTTTAGTAATTTTTTAACTTATTTTAGTGTCACTTGACTTCTAAGCCAAATTTGTGCTTTCACTTCAGATTGCCAAAAATGGCAACTGTTATTTGCATCTTTTGCTTTAATTTTAAAAATATTATTAAAAATAATCGTAGTGTTTAAAAAATTCTATTTATTTGTTAATTAATATTTTTTATTGTTTTTTCTTTTTAATTAATTTACTTCTTTGCATATAGACACATTATCCTCAGTGTCTGCTGATAATGATTGTTTAACAGTAGAGGTGGCCACAGAGTTACTTTCACTGCGAATGTAGCTAGAATATCTATATTAAAGGGAAAAGTATGCTATGCTGATCATGTCAAAAATGGGTATCAGGTTTTTTTTGCAAATTTTTATGTTTCAGGGACCAACTAGTTCATCTAGAACAAAAAAAAAACATATACAATGTATGTACGTGTGTCACACTGCTTTGGGACTCATATCTTAGGACTGAACAAACCCATTTTCTTAAAACTTTGCTCAAATATTTCTATATATGGGGCACTACTGAACATATTTATTTAGATATTTTATTTATTTATTTATTTAACCAGCAAATACATCGAGTTAAGTTTAAGTATACAAAGATATACGAAACAAACTCTCAGCCTATAGAGGTAATCTGAGTTACCTGTACATAGTTCTGGTATCTTATAGCTAAATAACAATCAATAGTTACTTATCTTATTATTAAATTCACCTTTTCCACTTTATCACCCACAATTCATTTAAATATGTGTATATAATTAATTACAAATGTAACAATTTAAAAATTTTCATATTCATAACACTCGAATTATAAATTTATTATGTTCTTAGTCCTTATCCACTTTATCACTTTGGTTTTAATACCTTTTACTGACGAGTTGATATTTTTCAGCTCAATAGGCAGTTGGTTGAAATATTTCACAGCAACGTACTTGTTATTTCTTGTAGATAAAGTCTTTGATTCTTGGAATTATTACTCGTTTTGCTGTTTGATTGTAGAAATTTAATTCTTAAATTATTGTAATTGTGAATAACAGATTCAATAATGAAACATTCTGTTATGTTTAAAGGCACTATTGTGCTTTGATTATTGTCTTTAAAAATAATTTTAAACATTCTCTTCTGTAATGGGATCAAGGGATTAATCACATTACCATAAGCGCCTCCCCACGCTATGATGCCATATGTAGCAATACTATGGAATAAAGCATAGTAGATGGCTATTAATTGTTTGGTATCCATCCAATAACTTATTTTCTTAAAAATAAACAGCAGATATCTGACTGCACTTCAGATTTTGCACATGATGTTCCCATTTTAATTTGCTATCAATTATTATTCCCAAGTATTTGGTTTGCTCGACTCTGTCAATAGATTGTTCCTTAATTTGCACATCAATAACATCAGCAACACTGTCACAATATGCTCCAAAAGTTATACAAACAGTCTTCTTGATATTTAAAGAAAGCTTGTTGGTTGATAGCCACTTACTTATTTTTTCTAAGTAGTTATTCATGTTTGTTGGGTTTGAATCCAGCTTGGACCAGTACTAGTAACCACCGTGTCATCCGCGTAGGATATAATGTTATTGTCTGGAATGATTTTTAATACATCAATTATATAAACTAGAAATAGTAGCGGTCCCAGAATAGTTCCTTGCGGGAATCCCGTTGTTATTGATAATTCACCACTTTTGCAGTCCATGATCTTTACTATTTGACTTTTATTTGATAAGTAATCATTCAATAGTTTTAATGATTCACCTCTAATTTCACAAGACTCAAGTTTATCTAGAAGTATTGAATGGATAGCCGTGTCAAACGCCTTTGACAAGTCAAGGAATGTTGCTATTGTCGGTAAGGAAACATCAATGTTATTGCAGATGCATTTTGTTATGCGCGCTAAGGCATGACTTGTACCCTTACCTTCGATAAACCCAAATTGATTATCTGAGATTATATTATGCTTCTTGAAAAATTTTGAAAGTCTGGCACGTATAACTTTTTCAAAAATTTTCACGATATTTGAAATCAGCAAGATTGGTCTACAGTTTGTAGGCCAATTTTTATTATCTGACTTGTAAATCGGTACGACTTCTGCCCTTTTAAGCACTAGCGGCCATATTGACTGTTCGATTGAAAGATTAAAGATATGTACATACAATAGATTCACTAATGTATGTTATATGTTTTAAAACTTTAACACTTACTCCATCCACTCCACCAGCCTTTTCTTTCATGCAGTGTACTATGGTAAATATTTCATTGATGCTAATAGGATTTATAAAGATGGAATTGTTGTTTGTTTCAGTTCCTCTTCTATGTTCACTATCTGTTGTTTCTATTGTTTTAGCTAGTTCTGGTCCAATACTACTGAAGAATACATTGAAACAATTAGCTATATCGTGTATGTTATCTAATTTTTCTCCATCTTCATTGATTAAGTATTCCGGATGTTTATTCTTGCTGATATCTTTTCTATTGATTTTCATGTTTACTAACTGCCACAATTTTTACTGTTTGTAATCACTCTTTGGAATTGATTTTTTTCATATTCTTGCTTTGCCTTAAATATAACTTTATTCAGGTTTTTTTACATATTTCATGTTTTCTTCTTTCAAGGTCTCGTTGTGGATATCATTTCTCCAGCACTTTTATAATTTTTCTTTTATTTCACAGGACTTTATAATTCCTCTAGTAATCCATTTAGATCCTTGCCTACTTTTCTTCATAACAGTTACTATTGTTGCTTTTTCAATTGCGTGTTGAATTGTATCTAATAACATATTTGTTGCTGTGTCTACATATCACGTTGCTCATTTATAAAGTTCCAGTTCATTTTTCCACATTCCATTGCTATCTTATTATACTTTATGTGTAAATAACGATACGTCTTTTTTATTTGCGATTTTTCGGTTTGGAAACTTAGAAACAGTGGCAAATGGTCTGTGAAAGGATTCATGTACTTACATGCTTTGACACCCTCTTTGTTGGTTTTGATAAAGATATTATCAATGCATGATTCACTTGACGAGTTAAAAGTATTTGGTCTTGTAATTCCCTTAAAACAGGGAAGATAAGCGCTTTCAAGGAAGTTATTAACAATCATTTACTATAGGATTATCTTCCATGATATCAATGTTAAAATCACCTACTATGCAATGATTATTAGTATGTTTGTTTACTTTTAAGTACTCATTCATTATATCTATAAAGTTGGTTTTAGTGATATAATGGCATCTGTATGCACCAGTTATCTTAATATTGGTTTTGTTCTTAAAACTTATTTTAGTACTCAAGAACTTGAAGTTGTTTACATATTCAATCGTAGTCATTTCATTTAAGCATTTATTAACATACATGACCATCCAACTGCTTTGTTTATTCTACTATCATTATAGTATATGTTATAATCAGGCATACCAAAATACTCATAGCTTTGTAGCATCCATGTTTCAGTACACACGATTATGTCTGGTTTATTACCCAGCCTTTCTATAAAAGATTCCAGTTTATTATGATTAGTGTTTAAACCTCTTATATTAACATGCAAAATAATCAATTTGTTGCTGCATAAATACTCATTCATTGATGACATGTCGATAAATTCTAGATCTACTCTATCATCAATTACTTGATTCATTAATGTTCCTTATTATCTTTATTTGCTGTCGGTAATTTATCCTCTCGTATAATTGTTTCTTTAGATATTTTTCCATTGTATCCCAGGAAATTTGGAATTTTTGGCTTGCTAGAATAATCAGTTAATTTTCTTTCTTATGTATTATATGCTGTAGATTCTCACATTTGGCTGTATTGGTTGTTATGTGAATTGTGTTTCTGTTAAGACCATATTTTCCATTATAAACGGAACAATTTATATAGCTAACAGGCTGTTTATACTTACAGTCTTTTATTAAATGATTCCCACTGCATCTAAGGTAAGCTATGTCATTCTTACATTGTTTGGGACTATGTCTAATTCTGCCGCATTTATAGCAAGGTGTTCTGTTGAGATCATCAAATACTCTGCAGCGTTGGTGTCCCACATAAATTTTGTAGCCTTGATTTTTTATATACTTGCATATGTCAGATGTTACTTCAATTAATGCATTTTTTGCCTTACCATTGAAACCCTTGTATATGTGAATTACATTGCAGAACATATTGGTGTCACCGAAATTTCTCTCATTTATGTCTTGCTCTAATTCTTCAATATTCATTTCATTATGCATATTTACCAATTTCAGTCTTGGGTTTTCAATCTCTTCTTTTTTAACTATGAAATCATTACCAGTCTTACTCTGTAAGATTTCTTCTGCTTTCAAAACATCTGTATTATTTCTAAAGCTTAGAACTACAGATCCATCTTTCTTTTCTCTTAAGTTTTTGATTGGTGTAATTAAATCTGTCTGTATCTTGTTTGCTATTATTGTCTTAGTTTTGGGCTTATTAATGTGTGTCCTCGCTGTGATTGTTAGGTTAGGAACATGTTGCATTTTAGATTCATTTGCTTTTAATACTTGCGAGTAAGTTTTGATATTATTTTTGGACTCAGTTTTTTCCAATAGTCTCTTGAGGATTGCATTCTTGTCTTGCAGTTCATTATTTAATTGCCTTAGTAAGATTATCTATGCTTTCAAGTTTGTGTAGTCGTCATCACTTTCGCATATTACCATCTGATTATGCTTAGCAACTATTGTATCATGTACGGTATAACAGATGTTTGTAAGTATTTGTTTTTGTGCCTCTTCTTTTTCATTCGGTTTTACTTGGGCAATAATTCTTCTTGCTTCTAAATTTAGTACACTTTCTTCTCGCATTAAGGTTATGTCAAAATTTCTACGTTCTGGACAGATTATTAGGATATCACTCACTTTTGTAGCGTTTTTTAACTTTTTAAAATCAGTAACATGATAAAAATTTTCACATATAATGCTCAGTTTGAAAGGAACTTTATTTTTTGGGAGACACTTATAAAATTTTGCCTCACTGCCACATGGCGGAGGCTCCTCATCCTCTGCCATGTTAGCGTCTGTCTATCATATCATATCATCATGATATTAATTATATCATATTAATTTTTTTCTTAAATTCCTTAAGGGGATATTGCAAAAACACCAATTTTAATTTTCTTCAGCCATTTCAGAGAAAACTTTATTAAAGGAAATTAGTTACCTACAATGCATACATAAATAATAAGAAAAGAAGCTTTTTAAGAGGTTTGCACCCCCACCTCTTAAAATTGATATATATATATTTTTATGTTCTTTTGCTCATTTTCATTCAGTTGAAATAGTTTTCAAAAATGTTTTATCATTATACTTTATCTTTATTTTTTTATCTTTTAATCTTTAATGTTTTATCTTATATACTTTATATATAAAGCTATAAAAAAATTTCAACAATTTTTAAAAAATTATACATCCCAACCTAAAGTGAAGAAAAATCTTCTCGAAAATTTTATTTTTCTTATTTTACCCTTTACTGAAAAGGATGTTAGATTTAGAGAAATCTTTATTTAATAAAATCTGTAAAGCTTAACCTATGTGTGAATATTTTTAGAAAAGTGTTTCTTTAAATTTCTTATCTTCATCTCTAAAAAATATATATTCTGCTTTTTAGTTCTAACTTTTTTAATTGTTATTATTAAAAAAAAAAATGTTTTTGTATTTTTCTTCATGACTTAAAAGGAGTATTAAAATTAAAGTAGCTTTGTTACCTTATTATATTCCAAACCCATAATGCAAAGCAACATTTTTTCATTACTTTCATAAAAGCTGTACTTCATTTTTATAAAGTTTTAAATAATTCTCTTTCAAATTAATTGTTTTGTTATGGCTGACTTCTTTATAAATAAATATTTATAAATTTTTCCCGCAGAGTAAGGAAGCCCCTAAATCAAAAATTTTTTAACTCAAAATTTTGGAGTTTTCATGCTAAAATCCTATTTTGGTAATCATGATAATCAATAAATTAGTCAGGAAAGTCATGCAATATTTTATATTTTAGCTAGATTTATCATAACTGATTTGAGTTATTTTCTGCCCTTCCCAGGATTGTCACACTTAACATTCATAGTTAACGCGTTTTGAAGTATCTCCATTCTCATAGCTACTTTTAGCACTGAGTCTTCCTGAGTTGGAAGACATCATGCAATACTTTGCAGCTTTTTTATATTTTAAGTAAAATTTTTGTAAACTGTTTTTGAAGTGTAATTTTATCAAATTTATATTAAAAATGATATTGAATTGTATAATATACTAACAAACACGGCAATGCTTCGCTATTCCTAGATTTGCGTATATATATAAAGTGAACACAATTGAAAGTTTGATAAAACATTAACAAAACAAACATTTACGGAATTAACAAAAATTTAACCTTTCTCTTTTCCTCAATTTCCATTTTTGGTTTTCTGCTTTTTCCAATTTTCTGGTACGAAGTAAGGCAGTCTGTGGTACAAGTACAGAGATGGTGGCGAAGTGTGAAAGGACCTTGTGACTTGGTAGATGTAAAAAAACGAATTGCCACTTGAAGCTAATGGACACAGGTTCTGTATCAGATGTTAGGAGACATGGACACCCCTCAACATCCAGGACAGAAGAAAATGTGCAAGTGGTTAAGGAAATGCTGACTCGAAGTCCTCAGAAATCACAGACAGGTATCGCATGAAAGTGATTTAACTTGACGCACAATCTTAACTGTTTTGAACAAAGAGTTGAATTTTTGTCCATGGAAACCACATTCCTGCCAGGAATTGTCGCCGGAAGACTGTGATCATTGGTTGGAGTATGGGGATATGATACTTGCTTGGTATGAAGCATATCAGTAATATCCTGTGGTCAGATGAAGCTGTGTTTCATGTTGAAGGGTTTGTGAACTGGCACAATTGTTATTATCGGGCAACAGAGAATCTGAGGGGTGGTTGTTGAAAAAGCCAACATCACCCAATGGTCACAGTGTGGTGTGGCATGATATCCATGAAAGTTGTTGGCCTCATTCAGGATACAATGAATGCAGAACGGTACCTTGGTATGCTTGAAGATTATGTTCACGATATTCTATCCACATGGGACAATTAGAACAACCTATGCAAGATGGGGCCCTGCCTTACTTTGCAAGTCCTGTCTGTGCGTGGCTTGACACCCACTTTTCAGGACGCTGGTTGGACGTTGTGGCCCCCTTGAATGGCCCGCAAGGAGTCCTGACCTAACGCCCTGCAACTTCTTCCTACAGGGATCGGCGAAAGAGGAAGTTTATTGCACAAAACAAAAAACTCTTGATGAATTGGAGGAGCGAATTCGCCAAGTTCTCAGAAATGTACCGCTGGATTATCTGCAGAAGTCTGTTGCAAACATGCCCATCCGTTTACGGAAACTGGTGAATAATAGTAGTGCTTATGTGGAATTTTAGCAATGCATAACAATTCTACAATTACACGGAACAAAATGTTTTTTGTTTCATGAAAATTAGTTAAGTATTAAAAACATTACAACAATTTTCATTAGGAAGTTAATTCCCACCCACTCTGAATATTATCCTTTGCACAATAGCTAATAGTAATACTGCTGGGACACAAGCACAAATTTAAACTAAATGTAATGTACATATTCACGAGATCTATAATGTTTTAAAGATATACTTTACATCCTGAAATTATAAAACAAAAATGATAACTCATACTTATGTTATTCTAATATTATGTAATAAAACTTACCTGAATAAGACCAACAAAGAGCATGGCAAAAATCTGAGTGGCTGACCATGAATTAACTCGAGTATAGTTTCTTTCAGCTAGATTACGATCTCTTGCTTCATTTGCTCTAAAAACTTCTTGAATTTGTCTAACCTTTGTTATATCTGAATGTACCTTCAGTAATACTTCCTAAAATTCGCAAGACAAGTAAGAAAAGTTAATTATACAGAACGTTTAGCAGAAAATTAATCAAAAGATCTTGAAGTAATATTCATTAAATGCAGAATAATAAAATTGTACAAAATATAAAGTGGCGCTCTTTTAAAACCTTTCACTTAAGTTTACACGCTTGATATGACTAAATGTCCATTACCAGCAAATTGTGAAATAATGGCAAACATTAAAAAAAAGTTTGCCTTCAATCTAGTACTTTTCTTTCCTTAAAGATTAATAGAATTAGAGAACACAAGGTGCAGTTCTCTTAAGCTGGTAACTACAGATTACTGATGTCACAATCAGCAAAATTTAAATAGTCAAAGATGCTGAATGAATTAGTTAAGCTTTAGAATATATAAGCCTAAGTACAATAACATTTTAAGTATACGACCAACACACACATTTTTGTTATATCACATTCTTATAAAAATACTGCTTTGTTGTAATACCTAAATTTGATTTCATTAAATTCTTCTTTTTTTTTAAAGTAAAATTAAAGAAAAATTGAATAATTTTTTATTCATATATTTCAATGTGTGTGTCAGCAATGCATATATGAAATATATATATATATATTTATATATTAAAATGTTTAGCAGCACAATTACCATCCATCCAAAAATTAAAGGAACAATTGTAGACCTACCTTAATTGCATTAACCATTCCTTCATATTCTTCCTCAGCTTCAAACACACTATAATTATCCAACCATTCTTTCTCTCCATCGATGTAAATTGAGAAAAAAACAGTCTTTGGATTAAAAGAACTAAAGTAATTATCCCAACATAATTTATAATCTCCATCTTCAGTTATAACATGTCTGGAATACAAAAGAAAAATTATGATAATTTTCCTACTAATCTGCTCACATGTAGGTTACAAAAGGATATAAAAAAACACTGTACAATTCTACATTTAAAAATCTCTCAGTATTCTACATGAATTCAATTTCAACATTATGTAAATGAATATTTACAAATTTCCAGAAGTTAAAAATTTAACCTCTTGTCAAATTAAAATGATTTATTAACATGCTAAAATGTGATAAGAAGTCTTCTTTTATGAAATTTTAATTCAACTTTTCTTCTTACTTCATTGAGTATGTTGAGAAAATACAACTTCAATATCTTTTCATATGCATTTTTACATATAATAGTAAAACTGACAAAGAAGCCATATAACAGCTATACAGAGATCTTCTGGCAGCATAATTTCATGTATTCAGAAAAAAAGTCCATTTTAATTATTCTAAAAAAAAATTTAATTAGCTCTTTGAACTCCAATTTGGTTTGCTAGGCATTTCTCTCGCCACCACCCCATTCGGTCACCTTAAAGCATAAGACCAAATGTCTGTGCCACAAACAGCTACTGAGCCTCAAAACAGTTTAGAGACCAGTGTCCTAAATAGCTCCTAGAGCATACCTAACAGTGTGAGCGAACTAAGCCGTTTGAACGTCATACTACTTTTTAATTGCATATCTAAATCATCACTGTTTTCATTAGCATTATAAAAAATAAATTAAAATACTCTTTAATCAATTATGCAAAATTATCTTTAAGATGGGAACTATTCTTTATGAAAGAAGTTAAAAATTGAAAAAAGGACAAAAAAAATTGCATTATAACTGAAAGTTGTTTCCGTATAATACTGCAGCATACAACCATTTTTATACATATAAACATTAAATGTTTTTGTACAGTATAGTCTGCAGATGAATAAAATCGATGCATTCAGATTTTAGTGCATTCTAGTTATTTTTTAGTGCCATAACAAGTGATAGAATGGGAGGGCCCATCATGGAATGTGATCTTGATTCGTATTGGCTGGGTATGAATCACTGTTTTGCTGCCACTGTAAACAGTTGTTGCTTAGCATCTATGAAGGTAAAACATGTGATTAGCACTTGTATTTTTGTTGCTGTTCAAAATAACTGAATGGGTTGAGCAAGGAATCTGCATTAAATTTTACCAGAAATTTGGTGACATCCAAGCAAAGACAATAAAAGAGATTCAAATAGCTTTTGGTTATCACGCTAACGATGTGACACAAATTTCAGAATCGCCATGGAAAACTTCTGTTGAAAGTGATGAATGCTCTGACAGATCTACCTGCAAACATCTTGAAAAAACCGACCAAATTTGACAGATGGTAATGAATGATCATCACATAACAATTAAAGAGTTTGGTGATGAAGTAGTAATTTTATTTGGCTCAGTGTAATTGATTTTAACAGAAGATCTCGGGATGCGGCATGAAGCAGTAAAATTTTTCCCAAAACTTTCACACTCATGAGCAAAAGGATAATCAACTACAAATTGCATAAGACATGCTGAAATGTGCTATAGTGATCCTGATTTTATGAAAAAAAATAAATAAATAACCAGGAATGAATGAATAATGGGTTTACAGCTATGCCTTGAGAAAGGCACAGTCATTTCATTGGAAAACTCCAAGTTTTCCTCGGTAAAAGAAATTCAGGCAATCACGAAGCAATCTGAAGGTTATGCTGACAGTCTTTGTTGATTATAAAGGCGAGGTTCATCATGAGTGTGCTACTCAAGGACAAACAGACAATCTGAGTATGACATAACATTGAGGAGTACGACCTCGAGGTCCTTTTGGTCCAGGAGCCGTACACGGTCGCGGATAGGGTGGTCGGCTTCCACGGGGTGAAAATTATTCATTCTCGTGGGGGACGGCCGCTCTCTACGGTCATGGAGGGCTCAGACGCTCTGGATGTATTCTGGATGCCCCAGTGGTCTGACGAGCGATTCACCGTCGTGCGAATCACGAGGGGTACGCTCGATGTCGTACTTGTGTCGGGATACTTCCAGCGTGGATAGAGTATCGATGAATTGCTGGCGAAGGTGGGCGGGATTCTGGACGGTCTCCCGGGCACCAGAGTGTTGGTTGCTCTGGACGCAAACGCCAAGTCTACCGCCTGGGGTTCGCCACTCACAAACCCCAGAGGCGCTGGTCTCGAGCAGTTCGCAGAAGCCAGAAACCTCAACCTTATTATTGATGCGGAGCAGCCGCCAACTTTCTCCAGCGAACTGGGAGAGAGTTATATAGACGTCACTTTGGTGACTTATAACCTATGATATTGCTTACGGAGGCGGTCTAAGGGCACCAAATCCAGGGCGCTACAACCTAAGGGGCCTGCATCAACACAGGCTGCGGCGTGTGTGCGATGCTGCCTCACAAGGATTGCAGTGGCGCATGGAGTGTAGGGAGGAGGTGGACTTGAAGGGGGAGCTAATCGGCCAGGACATCAAGACTGGCTGTGACGAGGTCCTACGGCGGCCTAGACCAATGGACGGACCCGTCATAGATTGCCAGTCCGCTGACAGTCTGAGCGTGCCTGGAGCCGTAATGACCCCATTTTCCGTGGGGGGGGGGGGTCGTCTGTGGAACGCAGACGGAGGCCCGGCAAGGAAATGGAGGTCCTCTGACCTTAGTGTGCTGCGCGCAAGAGTGAGATCCGCGCGAATAAGGTACCAGTGCTGCCCCCTAACGGGGACCATCGTCAACAACGTGCGCACTGAGCGTCTTCGGATCTACCGGCGTGCCCGTAATGAATATGTTCACGCCATCAAAGAAGCCAAACTCAAGTTTTGGAAAGACTCCATGCGCGAGTTGCAGCGCGATCCTTGGCAGCTCGCACAGACGTGTTACTGGCCAAGTCATTGCACGTGTTGTCCAGTGTCCGGTGCGGGTTACGTGGTCGTGACCACACTGCAACATCTGTGGCGACTTACCGGGCGTTCCTGGATACTCTGTTTCCAGATGCTCCGGAGGGTGAAGCGGAAATCGGCGTTAGGGCGGGTGAAACACCATTCCCTGACGTTCGGACCGTGGAACCCGAAGATATAGACCGAGTGGTTTCTCGAATGGCATTGAAGAAGGCACCAGGGATTGACCAACTTGATCCGGATATTTTTCACCATCTATTGCCTGTCATAAGGGAGCCACTTGGCAGACTGTTCACGGGATGCCTAAGCTGGGGCTGCTTTCCGGTTTTCTGGAAGGTGGCCTTGGTGAGGGTACTCCTGAAACCTGGAAAGGATTCTGGTGAGGTCAGCAGTTATCGACCCATCAGCCTCTTGCCGGTTTCTCGGCAAGTTGCTTGAAAGGCTGGTTGTGGAACGGCTCGAGGAAAGCATCGATATGAGCTGTTTTCTAAATCGAGGCCAATATACTTTCATTAAAGGGGTTGGCACCGAGGATTGCATCTTAAATGCTCTTGTGGAAAGCGCAAATATGTTTTGGCTATTTTTATTGATATAGAGGCAGCATTTCCTTCCTTGTGTTGGGGTTCTGTCCTCTATGCTTTGGAACGCCGCAATGTTCCCGAAGCCCGCAGTCCGTGGTAAGAGACTATTTGTCTATTTCCTATTGTCCTTAGGAGGATTGCTCGGAAGGATTACGGGCTGTCGGGTCGCCAAATGTACTTGGTGTACCGAGGCATTTTCGAAAGTATGATCGCATACACGGCGCCAGTTTGGGCTCATAGGTTGGAAAGAAATAGAGCACTGCTTCAAAATTTAAGGAGTGCCCAGCACAGAGCCATGATAGTATGCACTGGTGTATTTAAAACAACCTCCTACGAGGCTACTACTGTATTGGGAAAGGGTCTCCCAATCGATTTGGTGGTGAAAGTTCGAGCAGTCATGTGGAAGTTGCGAAGAGGTCGGGAGGCCGAGGCATTTGGAATGCGGTTTCGAGCCGGGCCAGAACCGGACCGGAACGGTGATCACAATGCACCGGAACAAAATTTCGTACAGTTGCCCATCTCCCGTCTGCGGAAGAGGCTATGGAGCCTCGCGATGGAGACATGGCAGCTTGAATGGCACACCACGACTAAGGGAAGATCCTAGTATAGTTTTATACAGGACCTGGGGGGATGGTATGCCTCGAGTTCGTTTTTAAGGGCGTCGGGTGCCCGGGTGCTCACCAACCATGTAAACCTGAACCAATATCTGTTTCGGTTTCGCCTGGTGGCTGATGAGTTGTGTGTCTGCGGGGAGGTCCAGTCGAACGTGCATATGATGTTCGACTGCCCTGCTCTTGGGGGAGCCAGAGATCGAGCCACCCTGGAACTTAGAGGTCGGGGGGAAACTTGGCCGCTCACAAACGGCGAGTCAATGTGGCGAGAGCCGCATTGTCGAACCGTGTTGGAGTTCCCCGATGAGGTTGCTATGTTCAACCGTCATCGTTAATTTTAAGGGTTGTGTAATGTAATAATGACTCCTAAGCTCTTTTGTAGAATCCTTCCGTGAGGTAATGGCTGGCCACCAGCCAAACTAGCTTCAAGCGCTGTTAAATGGTGGACAGGTACTAGCTGGCATACAGCGACCGAGGCGTGGCAGCCTAAATTGCTGCCTTTTAGATATAAGAACTTCAATAGTTTTAATTGTAACAAGGGGTGCCTCCCCGATTTAGTTTTATTGTTGACAAGTGAGCGACTGGGACACTTAAGCGGGTGCTGTACGGCACTCTGCTTAATTCGCTCACGCAAGTTAGGTAGCTCATTAGGAGCAGATAGGATCGCGGTCGCTATACCGTTTTTTAGAGGCACAGTAGCGGTTTTTTGGCACGGAACATTTGGTCTATGCTCTAGGGCGACCGAATGGGGTGGTGGTGGGAGAAATGCCAGCTAACCAAATGCTAACTGCAGGTTGTTATGCGAAGAAGCGAGGGCCCGTAGGCTAGTCGTCACAGGCCCTGAAGTGCCCATCTTTGTCGTTCGAGACCTGACGTGCTCGACATCGCGATTCTGAGGGCAATACAAATGCCGTTCGCAATAGAAACGATCGAGGACCTCAGCTAGGATCATTCTCCGCTCTTACTGGAGTTGGGCGTAGCAGGGGCCGGGCGAGACCCACCACCAACTCCCCTTAGGTCAGTGAACTGGAGAAAGTTCCATGAAGCTCTCCAACGGGATTTTAGGCCGGCATTTCCAGAACTCCTGACCTCACCGAAGAACATCGACACGGTCGATAGCGTCACGTCGTCCATAAACGAGGCTGTGTCTTATAGCACTACAGAGAAGGCCGCACGTCCCTTCCGTAACGATCTCCCACCTCACATCTCCGAGGCAATCTTGGAAAAGCGCCGGCTGAGGAGGAGATATCGCCTCACCCTGCCCCCGACGACAAGCGGGCATTTTACAGACAAACGAACAAGGTGAAAATGTTACTGACAAAACATCGCGAAAAGTCTTGGACAGATTATCTCGTCTCGATGTCGGACGACATCTCTTCGGTGTTCTGGTTGAATAAACGGCTACGCGAAGGAAAGAACACCTCGCCATCCGGTGTTGGGACGACGAGGTTTCGTGGCTTATTCCAAGTTGGATCGGGCGGAGGTGTTCGCGGACACACTGGAGGAACAGTTCACTCCAAACCCCGCCGGCCCGAACTGCGACCATGCAACCGAGGTGGACTCTTTCCTCGCGAACTACTTCGTTCAGGTAGAGGATGCCACCCCCCCCCCCCCGCGAAATAGACCGCATCACTGAAGCAGAAATGACCGCGGCTATCAAACCACAAGCCCCGATAAGTCCCGAGGGGTGGACGGGATCAAGGCCCGAGCATACCGTAACGTTCCAGAATGCTGGAAAACGGCGAAGGTGGTATGCCTGCCCAAACCGGGGAAAAGTCTATATTCTCCCTGGAATTACAGGCCGGTCTCCTTACTATCGACATTGTCAAAGTTGTTCGAAAGAATTTTCCTTGAGCGACTTCGACGATGTCTGTGGCCAGAGGTTCAGTCTGAGCAGTTCGGGTTCAGAGAAGGCCACTCGACGACCCTCCAACGAGTTCTTCTGATGGATAGCCTTGTCCGAGGCTTGAATAGAAAAGCGGTGACCGTGGCCGTTTTCTTGGGTGTGGCTAAAGCCTTCCATAAAGTTTGGCATGACCGCCTACTATATAAACTCGCTCACACGACGGTCCCTGGCCGCCATGTCAAGCTAATAAGGTCTTACCTTCTGGGAAGACAGTTCGCAATACGCGTTGGGGGATCTTTATCAACCACCAGGGCGATAACCAACGGGGTTCCCCAGGGGCAGTCCTTTCGCCGATTATGTACACTGCAAATACAAACGATATGCCGTTTTCGGAAGGCGTCAATACCGCTTTATACGCCGATGATACGGCATTTTACTACACATCCCGAAATATGGATTACGCGGTCGAGAGATTCCAATGGCATCTGGATTTAGTGGAGCCGTGATTTGATAAGTGGAAAATCAGGGTCAACGGGGAAAAGTCTGTGGTCGTTCTATTCATATGCAAGCGACGCGTTCCGGCCAAACAGCTCGAAATCTCAGGAGGAAAAATACTCTTTGAGACAAAAGTTAAATATCTGGGAATAGTCCTGGATAAACGGCTTACCTTAGGGGAATATGTAAAATATGTTACCCAAAGGGCAAAGGCCGCCAGGGCTTCCCTATACCCAGTGCTTAATCGATTCAGCCCCATTCCGCTGGCGACAAAAATACTCATATACAGACTCTACGTCTTGCCAATTCTGACATACGCCTTCCCGGCATGGGGGGCTCTGTTGTGCTCTACGTTTCAGAAAAAGCTGGAGGCCGTCCAAAACGTGGCGCTGCGGTCGATTTTTGGAGCGCAGTGGTTTGTCAGAAACGCCACACTTCGCTACGACGCGGACATAAAAACCGTGTCAGAAGTGGGCGTAGCACAGGTGCGCAGACTGTTCGGGAGAGCGGTCGTATCCGAGCACAGCCGTCTCAGGGATATCTGCCGAGAGGACCGTACTCCGCAAGGTGTGAGAAAAAGGCCTTACGCCGTGTTAGATAAACCACTGAATTGGCGGGACGAGGGTTTGTGTATGATAAACCAGGCCAGGAGTCTCTACATCGAGTGAGCCAACAGGGAATTCCCACAAATGATTGCGGGCCTTTATTGCGAGGTCATTAAAAAAAGATATGTGGACGTAAAGTTGTTACAGTTCATAAATGTATAGACGGTTGTTTTTTTTTGACCAAAATTAAATCTATCTTATTTACTCCAATTTAACACCCTTACTACTGCTTAACAAATAATTAAATATTTAGTTGGGTTGTATTTTATTCAAATCAAATGTAAAATAAATACATTAACCAATATTAATTTAATCTATCCCATTATTATATCCTATAATAGTATAGATAGATAAAATCTAATCCCTTAACTAGTGCTTAATAATAATTGAACACATTGATTGGTTGTATTATGCTCCAAAGGTGTCCTCAACAGGAAATAGTTAAGACGCTGCTACCTGGCCGGACCCTTTTCATTGTATACGGTTGAGTTAGTAAAAGTCTTCAATTAAATAAACAAAATAAAACATCATTAAACCTTTTATACCAAATCCAATCGATTTAGTGGTGAAAGTTCGGGCGGCCATGTGGAAGTTGCAAAGAGGCTGGGAAGCCGAGGTATTTGGGATGCGGATTCGAGCCGGGCCTGTATCGGAGCGGAACGGTGATCTCAATGCACCGGTTGTAAATTTCGTTCAGTTGACCATCTGAGGAGAAGGCTTTACAGTCTCGCAATGGATGCATGGCAGGAAGAATGGCAAACCACGACTAAGAGAATAGATTTTCCTTGTATAGATTTATACATGACATGGGGGGGGGGTGTGGTATGCCTCTCCGTTTTGAAGGAAACGGGTACCCAGGTGCTCTACAACCACGCGAACTTGAACCAATATTTGTTTCTGTTCCGCCTGGCCGCCGATGAGCTGCGCGTCTGCGGGGAGATCCAGTCAAACAAACATATGGAGTTTGACTGCCCAGCTTTTTTGAGGGGGTGCAAAACTCAGGCCACCCTGGAACTTAGAGGTCAGGGGAAAATTTGCCACTCATAAGCGGCGAGTCAGTGTGGCATGAGCCGCGATGTCGGACCGAGTGGGTGTTCCTTGGTGCCGTTGCTTTGTTCAACCGACATCAGTAGTTTATTTAAGAGAAAGACTCCTACCTCGCTGCTGTGAGAAGCACCCGATTGTTATGGCTGGCCATCAGCCAATTAAAGCTCTAAGCGCTTTAATATTGGTGGACTTGCTGGCATTCAGCGACCTAGGCGTGGCAGCAAATTGCTGTCTTGACAACATAAATTAATATACTGAATGTCATATATATTTTAGTTGTTGACGGGGTGCGCCTACCCTTTTTAGAATATATGACAAGTGTGCAGTGGGACACGAAGCAAGTTGTGTATGGCACCTTGTTTAGTTCGCTCACGCAATTAGGTTAGCTCTAGGAGCTAGTTAGGACACCGGTCGCTAAACTGATTCGAGGCACAGTAGCCGTTTGTGGCACAGACATTCGGTCTTATGCTTTAGGGCAACCGTTTGGAGTGGTGGCGGGAGAAATGCCATGCAAATCAATCAGTATCACATCCATTGACTTGGTATTTTGTTGATCCCAACCTAATTTAATAGTCGCTATTACTAACGGAAATGTATCTTACCTGACCAATGTTAACAACTAGTACACCACTTAATTATTAAAAATGATAAATGAAATAAATTGTTAACTTTCAAATTTTATTGAAAACTTCTGAATCTAAGCCCATACTATCCTAATTAATATTTTTCAACATTATTAAGTTTTTTTTACGTGCGAGCGGGAACGTTAAGAGCGATTTTGCCATGCTTCATAAAAATAAAAAAACGAAAATTTAAATTTAAAAAAATTTAATAAGTAGCTAGGCTGAAACATGAGAGGTTTGTCATATTGGCCTAAACGAAGTCTGTTATATCTTTCTTGCAATACAGAACATGCCTCCTTTTTATGTTTGTTTCAGGTGAACCAGCCCAATGACGGTTTCCACGTGATCCCACCAAACCCTTCCTGCACACATGTGTATCTGAAAGCTTCCTCCAAACACGAGCCACTAGCGAGGCCTAATGGCCTCGCTTGTGGCCGCCCGGGAATGGTGCAGATTAATCTGCCCCAGGCGCAGGCGTTCGAGTGGGTGGAGGTCGTCCCCAAAGGCTTCCTGCTGTTCAGGCGTCGCCATAAGCTGTGTTGTTAACAGCTTTAGCCCGTGCTATCTCGTACGCCCTACAAGATAGCACGCCGTTAGCATGTATTACGTGGCTGTTCCAAGACATGTGCTTAGAATTGAGATTGCCCATGAGTATGAAGGGACCATCCAAATTTTCCAGCACTGCATCTAGGTCAGCGCCGGGTACAGCTGAGTTCAGTCTGTTATAAGTTGAGACCAGTCAGTGTACTGCGCCTAGATGTTGCAAATGTATGTAGGTCTGTTCCATGACATCGGTGTAGACCTCGATCGGCATATGCGTGATTCGTCTGTGGACTAAAATAGCAGTTCTGCCACTGGCGAGGTTTCGGCATGGCACTACCCCGTCGGTTCGGTTCTGTAGGTAAAAGAGTTACGAAGGGTCAGTGATTTGCCCAGCTTGAGATGCGTTTCTGCTTACAGTATCACAACAATTTGTAGGTTATCGGCCAGACGGCATAGCTCCCCCGTCTTGCCTGCTACGGAACGCGCGTTCCACTGCAACAGTAGCAAAGTTTGCCTAGCCATATCGGGTGAGTAAGGCATGAGGCATTCAATCAAGGACTGGAGTAGGTCCCTAATGGATTTCGCCTGTAACAGGCGGGGAAATACAGCCAAAATGTCGGGTAGGACATCTTTATTGACATCCTCGCCAGAAAGTCGTTCCCGGCGCTCTCCTTCGAGGACGCGGCTTCCGGATTTTTCCCGTCGGAGCGGCTGGGTGTTTTTGACGCCACCTTTGGTGGGCGCCGAGCCTCAGGAACACTTACGGGTTTTGCCAGAGTTTGAGTTTTGGTTATCACATGCTGTTGTTTTCCTGAATATTTTGCTTCTTTTGTCGCCTGTGGGGTAGTCTTAATTTTGGTTTTGGTCAGTTTTGTGGCCGCGGCCTTCTCGGTCGCAGAAACCCGTTGGGGCTTTTGCGGTGTGGGAGGTGGAGACGTTTGGCATCTATGGCATTCAGGAGGGCCCCCTCGTGACACGAATGCCGTCACTGTTATTTTACAGTAAATCATACTGTCCAGATCGTAGATGCCCGTGATGGCTGGCGTTCTTTTAAGTGCCACAAGGCACGTAGGGGTTTCCCTACCGTCCCTTGTGGTCAGCTCTTTCACGGACGCCACGTTATAGCCTAGTGAGGAGAGCTCCTCTTCCACTTCTTCACAGGTGGCTCCAAAGGGGATACCCCAGATCACGACTTTAAGTTTCCTCTCTTTAGGGAGCTGGTAAGTGTGAAAGGCGATGCCCTTCGTGTGCAGAAAGCTCTGCACTTCCCGGAAATCGCCTTCGCTGCTTAATTGCAGCCTTATTCAAAGCCCACTGCTCTTTGCGACTAGGCGACCACGGACTACGGCGGATATGGCTCTCGCCAACGTGGGCCACTCCCTAGGGCAGTCCAACATTAAGGGCGGGATTTTCTCCCGCTTCTCGACCGGTGGTTATGAGGAGGTTTCCCCTGAAACTTCCAATGGTGGCGGCTGCCGTTTTCCGAACCGCCCTCGGTTGTCGTTAGCTCCATGGTCTCATTGTCCACGGCTACCAACGCCTCGCGCTTGGCTCTTTACCGGGATCCCAAACTTACAAACTCTTCGCACGAAATTTCCCGGGGATGGAGAACGAGAAGGTGGTGGGCGATTAGTCACCATTAGCCTAAATTAATTTTAAAAAAATATATATATCTAAATTTTAACACTAGTATAAGTTTAAAATGTCAAAAATAACGAATTAACTTATTTAAAAAAAATAAATAAATAAAATTAAGTGGATAACGGCTTACATTGCGTAAATTACTAATATACTGGGATGGTTAAACCTGGAAATGTCTCTATCAGTGAATGACTAAATAAAATTAAGGTAAAAATGATTTACTTACTTAATCTATAGAATAGTTCGAAAGTAATAAAATTACTTTGTCGTAAGCCTAAAAATAAAATCTACATATTTAACTAATTGTTAGACACTTATTTAAAATAAAATTAAACTAAACGCTAAAACTTATCCGGTTTGACCGGAAGGTCAGATAAAAGATATAACGCTAACGCTGGCTAGACTAGGCGTCCTAACGGTATGTTGGTGACAATACTGGAGGAAATGTTATTCAGATACACACACACAATACAGAACACTAGAAAACCCTATCAGAACCATTGCTAGACAGACTCTACATCAGAAGGGGCTTACTCTGAAAGGGACAAGTCATTAATCTAAACAAGTTAAGCATTTTTGTTTTTATGAGCCAAGGTCAGACACATTTTGATCACACCTATTATGTATATGCAGAATTGAATATAATTTCTGATATCAGCTAATAGTCTTAATCAAAAACAGACTCCAAAGACCAAACCATATTTGAAAAAAAAGAAGAAAAAGTGTTCAGATGAATACAATTAATATTTCCTTCTCCAGTTTTTAAGATCAACAAACATAATGGTAATCCTTCATTTTTTTGTTTCTGTTTTGGGTAGAAAATTACATCATATAAGTCTTCGGCTCTATCAGTCCCTAAGCTGATGGTTGTCCTAATTAAATATTTTTCAGAAATTTAAAAGTTTTAAAAAGGAAACAAATTAAAAACAACACTGAAATTACTCTAAATAAGCTACAAATAATTTAATCAAATCAGTAAATGTTTTACACAACCGTGTGACCGCCCAATTAAAATGCTATACAAGGTAACTTTTCCGCACATAAAACAAAAAGAGAATTAAAGGGAGATTAAGATGTATTAATCATAACTGAACTTATTTTATGTGATTCCCATTGAAAATAGAATGATAGCAATAAGATTTTTTCAAAGATTAAAAATCATAGTTAATGTTTAAAGGCTGCTCCATGTCCATATTAATACGAGGGGATATCTCTAAAGTAAAGACCGCTGGGAAATTTCTCTCCTTACGGTTGGCGAACCTGTGTCGTTCATAGCCACGCTAGTAATGTACACACTGCATTGTTGTCTGTAAGTTGTCGCGTTGTAGTATTTTTGACTACGTGCTTGTTAATATGTTATAAAATGAATAGAAAAATCGATGTAGCCGCCGATTGTGAAATAGGTGGTCATGTTTTTTAAACCTTCAAAACGTTAAGCCGGCTGAAATTCATAGGCAGTTGGTGGCTGTATACGGTGATAATGTAATGAATGAAAGAAACGTACGAAACTGGTGTGGTTTAAAAAAGGTTTAAAAATAACAGAATTAATGTGCATGATGAAGAACGTTCGGGGAGGCCCTCTATAATCACCAGACTTGTTGAAACGCGTCGATGATATCAGAAAAGATCGTTGCTCAACGATTTACCACCTGGCCTTTCTTTTCCCTGATATTTCAAGAGCTGTTATCGATCGCGTTGTTCATGACCATCTAGGCTTCAGAAAGGTTTGTGCACGTTGGGTGCCGCAAGTTTTAACGGACGTTACAAAAAAATCCGAATGGGATCTGCTGTGGAATTTTTGATGCGCTACATAGAAAAATATGAGTTCCTTAGTTAGTTTGTTACCGGCGATTAAACATAGATTTCGTATTATATGCCAGAGAAAAAACCGCAGTCAAGTGAATGGCGTCATCCTTAATCACCAACCAGACCGTTAAAGGTCAAACCACAGCCATTTATACGAAAACTGATGGCCACAGTCTTTTGGGATCGATTTGGCATACTGCTGATTGATGTGATGTCTCGTGGAATGACTATAAATGCAGAAGCCAACTGCGAAACTCTACATAAGTTACGACGCGCCATTCAACATCGGCGACGTGGGCGGCTGACCGACGGCATCATCCTGCTGCACGTAATGCACGTCCACATGAGTAGTTATAGATTGTTCCTTCTAGCGCAAGCCAATCAGAGAGCAGCATTCAGATCAAGCCGTGCACATTCTGTTTTAGAGAAAAAGTTACATATCATGCAGCATTTACAGGCAAAATTCACATATTTCACACTCTTTTGCCATCGCAATTTTCTAATTATGGGATTCCCTAATCTTTTACAACGGTCTGATTCTTGGAATCCCTTATCTTGCGTTTGTAATGTATTTATTATAGCCTGTCGATGACGTCAGGGAATTCTTCACATTCAGTGAAGGATAGATATTAACAATAGCATTGACCTTAATGTAAATTAGTTTTGTTCGCGCGTGCGCAGTAGCATATTTAATAATATAAATACAATATTATGCAGTACTTTATTCATTTATTATATAGAAGTGATGTATGGTAAACGTGTGTGTTTAGATAATGATTGCGCAACCGCTAAAAAGCGAGCCAGATTAGCTATCTGTGACGCGAATTCTTTCAAAATTTTAGAAAATGCGTTTAAAAATAATTTAATCACTTATTATTATAAAAATGGAGACGAAACAGATAAAGATATATATTTATTTTTAAACAGTAAAAGAAATTGCGTTCTCAACATCTAAAAATCACAAGTAACAACAGATGCTGTAAAATTTAATATATTGTTAGAATGTACATATGAAAAAAACGGGGCGACCAAATCGATAATCAAGACATTTCTTTTAAAACTAAAAATTCACCCATATATAATTGTAATGATTTAGATCAAGTTATAGACGAAGCGTTTGAAAAACTATTAGCCGAAGAATCCGAATTTCAAGGTAAAGGCAGCGGTTGGTCTTTAATCAGTATCGACGGTTTAATGTTGCATATAAATAAATTTAAACCGTTACGCGGTTCTTCATATATACTTACCCGATAAAATAAAACAAAAAAAGGCTGTGATTAATGTTAACAATAAAGACATATACTGCTTTAAATGGGCTATTTTATCGAAACATATAACCAGTCGTGACCCACAACGCTTAGATGAACGTTATACCGTTGATTTAAAAAGTACAAATGACTTTAGCATGTTAAAGTTTCCAGTCGAGATAAAAGATGTTAAAAAATTTGAATCCGTCAACAATGTTTCTATAAATGTATATACGCTGACAGATAATGATGAAGTTAGACCTTTAAAAGTTTGCCAAACTATTGAAAAACCAGATGATTTTGATTTATTGTATTTAAAGAAAAATGATGTTTCACACTATTGCTACATAAAAGATTTTTCACGACTGGTTAGATCTCAATTAACGAAACACAGATCCAAAATAGATATATGCAAACGTTGTTTTACATTCTATTATAAAGATGGAAATACTGAAGATAGAATGAAAGCCCATTTAAAACGTTGTATTCACAATGAACCGGCACATATAAAGACACCAAAACCGGATGGAAATATAATGAAATTTAAAAGGTACGAAAATCAGTTTCCAATGCCTGTTGTAGCATATGCCGATTTTGAATGCATACTTACTGACACCTTACCTGTATTTCGTTTGTCACGAATCGGTTTTCGATAAAATAAAACAAGTTCTCTCACAAGAACCTGTACTTTATAGAGGCGAAAAAGCGGCTGAAAATTTCATAAATGTTCTATCCAATCTCGCGAATCAAGTTGCTGATGAAATGATACACGTTGCAATGACACCTCTTTCTGTCGATGAACAAAGAAATTCGACAACGCTAAGCGATGTGAAATGTGTAATGCAGGATTCGGTTTAAATCGCAAAAACGTTCGCGATCATTGTCACTTAACCGGTCGTTATCGAGCCGCGTTATGCAATAGCTGCAATTTACGCAGACAAGCGCAAAATACGATACCGATATTCATTCACAATTTAACCGGTTACGACTCGCATTTCATTATAAGACAGCTAGATTACGATAGAGAGGATATATACATCATACCTAAAACCACCGAAAAATATACAATGTTTACGAAACGGATGTCTGACGTTTTAAGCGTAAAATTCGTAGACACTTTTCAGTTTTTGGCCTCGAGTTTGGAAAAATTAGCGTCCAATTTACCAAAACAATCATTTAATCACGTCGAACAACACTTTGCAGCTGACGATTTACCAATGGTCACGAAAAGAGCGTGTACCCTTACGAATATACTGATTCGTGGTCGAAATTGGATGAGAGACAGCTACCGTCAAAAGAAAAATTTTACAGCTCCCTCACCGATTCGCATATTACCGACGATGAATATGAACAAGCGAAAATAGTACGGGACCATT
This sequence comes from Lycorma delicatula, assembly GCF_047948215.1. NCBI lineage: Eukaryota > Metazoa > Arthropoda > Insecta > Hemiptera > Fulgoridae > Lycorma > Lycorma delicatula. The sequence continues at coordinate 22,367,949 of NC_134458.1, forward strand.
TTAAATGTAAAACGTTGGGCGAATACAGCGATGTATATTTAAAATGCGATGTGCTGTTGTTGGCTGACGTTTTTGAGAATTTCAGATCCCTATGTCTACGAGAATACCGCCTTGATGCCGCGTACTATATTTCAGCACCCGGTTTAGCTTTCGACGCCATGCTATATAAAACCCGCGTTGAATTGGAACTGTTCACAGACGTCGACATGTACATGTTTATCGAATCGGGCATCAGAGGCGGCATTTCAACTTGTGTGAAAAAAACATGCTGTAGCAAATAAAAAATACCTCGAAAACTACAACCCCGACGCCCCCAGTAAATATACAGCTTACGTTGACGCCAATAACTTATACGGGTTCAGTATGAGTCAGTCAGCCTTTACGATACGGCAACTTTAAATGGGTGGATAAAGAGCATTTATATAGAATTTTAGATTCTATAATGAATCATCCTAACGATGCGGATGCAGGCTACATATTCGAAGTCGATGTAACGTATCCGACAAACTTGCACGATCATCATAACGATTTGCCGTTTCTACCGGTGTCGGAAGCACCGCCCGGTTCAAACTGTAGAAAATTATTGACCAGTCTCGACGATAAAACAAACTACGTCTGCCACTATGTAGTGATCAAGCAGGCTATAGCGAACGGGTTGATTGTCAAACAAGTGCGCAATATATTGTCCTTTGATCAGAAAGCGTGGCTCAAGAGCTATATAGATTTGAATACTGAAAACCGAAAAGAGCCGCAAACGATTTCGAAAAATACTTTTTCAAACTGATTAACAATTACGTGTTCGGTAAAAGTATGGAAAACGTGAGAAACTACAGAAATTTTAAACTGTTGGTCGACGAAATCAAACTGAGAAATTTAATCGCGAAATCCACCTTTATAGACAGGATAATATTCAAAGAGTCTTTAGTCGGCGTACAAATGGCCAAAGATACGGTGCATTTAAATAAACCTATTTATGTGGGCTTTACGATATTGGATCACAGTAAAACCGTAATGTACGATTTTCATTACAACGTTATGAAGCCAAAATACGGATCGAAAATGTCTCTGCTGTACACGGATACGGATAGTTTCATCTACGACATTGAAACCGATGATTTTTACGCCGACATGCGAAGTGATGATCTGTTTCAACATTTCGATACGTCAGATTATCCGAAAGACCATCCGAATTATTCTGTGAAAAATAAAAAAGTACCGGGTAAATTTAAAGACGAAGTAAACGGAAATCAAATCGTTGAATTTATCGGATCGAGATCGAAAATGTACACATTTAAAACGGCAAACGATAAAATTACGAAAAAAGCAAAAGGTGTAAAAAAAATATAGTCCAAAAAAGTATTACGTTTGACGATTATAAAACATGTCTTGACGATTCAGATTTGGAAACTTACAAGACTATGACGCTCTTCAGAACGAGGAAACATACTGTAAACACTGTATTTACGAATAAATTAGCGCTGTTGAACTACGGTGACAAACGGGTGGCCGTAGATAACATCAATACGCTGGCTTGGGGTCATTACAATATGCCGTTAGAATTGAAGCGTTTATATGGAAAAAATAAAAACTAGTCTACGTCCATTTTATTACCGCAATCGATTTTGTTAATTAGTTTAGTTTTTTAATATACGTTAATTTAGTTTCCTTACAAATACTGCAACTTGATCGTATTTTATTTTTTTCAACAACAACACAATTACGCGATAGAGTTCTAAATCTACATTTCATACAAAACGAATACATTACATCTCCTCTAAAATATGTACAGCTTAATATGCAATGTCAATACCGCATGTAAATTCTATGTCATGATAACTGTGTTCATTATTCATTTTCTTTAATCCGTTATATACTATATAAAGTTCTTTATTTTTATTGATTTGTCTAAATCCGATTCTGTAAGATTATAATATCTTTGTGGAAAAATATTTTCCCGAATCTTTCAATTGACGCAATAATCGATTTACCGTTTCTAGTATTCATAAGCTCCATCTTTTCAATTTTATATTCCTTATTGCAGGTCAATTCACCGATATTTTTAATAGTATTGCTATAATTTAAGCTATTCAATTTATCGAAGATATTAGACATTTTTATGAATCTATATATAAAGGTAATGAAACTTAAAATTAGTAGTTTATTGATGTTAAAAAATATTTGTTTAAATGTGAAATGAGTTTGTTACGAACAAATAAAAGACAACTACTTTGTGTTTATCGATACAAATACGTTTTTTTTTTTTGGCTTTAATACATTATTATTTATGTTATTATTTTTTTTTTCTTGTAAGTACGGGCATGTCCATTAAAGCTGTTTTGGCGAAAGAACTGCACAAGCCTGCCAGACGCAATTATCCAACCAGAAAAACGGAATTAAAAGGTCTAAATGACTTAGTCCAAGCAGACATAGTCGAAATTATACCTTATTCACGACGAAACAACGGCTACAAGTACCTTTTGACGGTTATCGATTGTTTTAGTAAGTTTGCATACGCTATACTGTTAAAGAAGAAGACGGGTATAGAAGTCGCAGTCGCTTTGCATCCGATATTCGCAAATCACAAGATGAAACATTTTCAAACAGATCAGGGGAAAGAATTTTATAATCCGCACGTTAAAGCCCTTTTGAAACGGTACAACATAAATCACTATTCTACATATTCAGATAAAAAAGCCGCCATAGTTGAACGTTTTAATAGGACGCTAAAGACGAAAATGTTTACTAAATTTACAGAACAATATGTTACAAAATCTCGTCGATGAATACAATAATACGGTGCATTTGGCTACAAAATTTAAACCAAAAGATGTAAATAAAAAAAATGAACAGCAAGTTCTCGCAAATTTAAATAAAAAATACGACAGGAAACCGAATATTGTAAATTTCAAGTCGACGATCCGGTTCGTAAAGCAAACATAAAAAGATATTCGACAAGGGTTATTTGCCCAATTGGACGAATGAAATATTCAAAATACACACTGTTCACTCGGAATCTCGACCTGTAACCTATGAACTGATCGATTCCAGAAATGAAATTCTAAAAGGTCGTTTTTATCAACACGAATTGCAAAAAACAAAACACAAAGACATAGATCAAATTGAGAAAATTCTCAAACGAAAAGGCAAGAAAGCCTATGTAAAATGGTTGGGTTTTGATAAATCTTACAATTCATGGATAGATTTGAATGATGTTGTAGTGTGAATATATTGTTACGTGGAAAAAATTTTTTTCATAATATAGATTCGATTATAATGTTGCAATTTATTGTTTCGGTAATTTTGATTTTACTGATGTTTTGGATATGATTTTCAATATTTAATGAAATGATGTATATATAGAGATGCCTCCATATCGCATAAAATAGCACTGTTTTATCCGTATGATTTTGACATAAGATAACAAATTTCACAATAATTTTATCATAAATCACCGAAATTGATGTGAGTTTAACAAACTAATAGTTTGTTAAAAATTCATAAATATTTTTACAAGAGAGAGATATGAAGGAAGTGCAACAGAAAACAAAATTTCCCATCATGAACGTAATGAAGGGATACGGATTCAAAAAACGAAGTAAGCACGGTTCCATCTTGCCAAACACTATCAGATGTATTGTATGCGGCCCATCGAATTGCGGTGAAACAAATGTTGTTTTCAATCTTTTAGTTCAAGAAAACGGAATACGCTTTCAGAACTTGTACATTTTCTCTAAATCTCTCCATCAACCGCTATATAGATTGTTATCAAACCTGATAATGTTGAATCCAGTGAAAACGATCAGGTTCCACAACCGGAAGAGATTCAACCGCATTCGATAATGGTATTCGACGATGTAATCAAACAAAAGTAAAACAATATCGGTGATTATTTTTCGAGGTCGTCACAATAAAATTGATTGCTTCTATCTAGCGCAAACGTATTCGAAAATACCAAAACAACTCTGCGGGACAATTGCAATTTTCTAATTCTGTTCAGACAAGACGGTTTAAATTTACAACACATTTACGATAAACACGTAAACGTCGATATGTCCTTTGACGATTTTAAATCTTTATGCGAACATGTTTGAAACGCGAATCGGTATGGTTTTCTAGTTATCGATAAAGAAATCGATAAAAATAAGGTTCGCTATCGGAACGGTATCGATAAATTTATCATCATCGATTGAACGCAGCGATGCTATATTGAACGCAGCGTTGAACATGAATAGATTATTTGTTTCAATTTTTAATTTTTTATATATAGAACAATGTATAAGAAGGAGAAACAAATGATGGAAATTGATAGATTGAATAAACATTTTAAACGTAAACATACGGCTTTCATGTTGGGTTTAGCCGAAGACGAAGCTTTATTCGCTAAACGTTTCAAACCGATCCAAGAAATTAGAGAAAAAATAGATAAACCAAAACAGTCTCCTTCACCTCCGACCGATGGAGAAATTGATATAGATAGAGTAGGACGCGAATTGGGCGATAGACTGATGAATAATTTAGAGAGACATCAAGAGAGATGTGAAGAGAGTATATTGGAACAAGATTTAGAACTTTCATATGATGAAGAAGATGTAGCTTCTTCTACCATGTTATCTCAACAAACTCTACCATGTGAACGAACTCAAACTGCGTATGAAGGTGGCGAAGAACCTGTTAAATACATAGATATTTTGCCAGACACTCCATCTACACAAATTTCTGAGACGCAAGAAACAATTACAAGTGAAGATTATTCAGAAGCTATAAAACGGTACATACAAATGTTGAAGACTGGTCCAAAAGTATCTCTAGATCATGTATACGGTGTGAAATACAACGAAGTCATCAGAAAACTGTTCCCTTTAAAAAGACCCGTCAGATCAATTTCCCCATATAAAACACCATCGACATCGTTCAGCGGCACCGGGCTGTTGCACGCGCAACTCAATTATAATCCGGTCTATTTATATTGGCACGATCCAAACGATCTGGTAGCTAGATTGCATACTCTTGTAGGCGAATATGACGCCGGAAACAAGGGCGTTTCTAACGAACTGATATTCATAATTAAAGAATTGAAACAAGTTGAATTTGAAATAGATTATTTGTTTTTAATTTTTATTTTTGCAAATATAGAAATTTCACGATTAAGATTAGGTCGTAATGGATGTCGAACAGCGGAAAAACGAGGGCCTCCTAAGGAAGGTTTTTCGTTGACCGGTGATGGAAATTATGATATAAATCGACATAGATTGTGCAACGTGTCCGATCCTATCGGTGATTCGGATGAGGTGAATTTGAAACATGCCAAACAAATGTCGTCGGGTTTCCCCATCACAACCGATGGAAATTACGATATAAAAAATCATAGGTTGTGTAACGTGTCCGATCCTGTCGATTATGCGGACGCGTTGAATCTGCGTCGAACCAAAAGTATGTTTGATTAAAAGATTAAATGCATACGATGCGGTTATTAGAAAATACATTGAAGATGAAATGGAAAGGCTTGCTAACGTTACTTTACAATTTATAAATGATGAAAACATCAAGCTTAAAACAAAAGTTGATAGGTATATAGATGATGCGATAGAGACGGCCATTAAGGAAATTTTGGAAGCGATTAACAAAAACAATAATGATGGCATAAAAATAAATTTGGTTCGTCATGATGAATTAAGTATTTGAATGAAAAAATAAATTTTTTATATATAGAGATACGAAGGTGAAGAAGAAAAATATTTCCAAGAAAAAAGGGGGACGCAGTATAATCGGGTCAGTAATCAATAAGGCTGTACATTTATTACCGTTTGAAGCTCATATTCCAGGTTAAAATTATTGCGGTCTGGGTACGAATTTGGATAAGAGGTTGAAGCGTGGTGATATAGGAATAAATAAATTAGATGAGGCGTGTAAACTGCACGATATAGCATATTCGAAATATTCAGATAATAAAACAAGATCTCAAGCCGATAAAGCGCTTGCCGAACGGGCTTGGGAACGTGTGCTCGCGCTGGATAGCAGTTTGACTAAAAGAGCGGCCGCCTACGCAGTAACTAACGCGGTGAAGCTTAAATCCAAATTTATTGGTAGACTGAGACTGAAGAAAGGCAGCGGTACGGCTAAGAAAAAAAAATAATCGATTCAATACCAAATCGCGCTTTGTACGATCGCGAAATGATTGAATACGCGAAACGATTGAAAATTCCACACTTCCGCGGTGTTTTTGTATTGGACGCTTTACCGAAAAAGATTTGGAAAAATGAATGCTCGATAGTGAATTTAGACACTTCATACGGCCGCGGTACGCATTGGGTTTGTTTCCGAAAAATCGACAAAAACGTAGATTATTTTGTCAGCATAGGCGATGCGCATCCGCCTCCAGAACTGATTAATTATTTCAGAAAATCCAACGTAACGTACAATTATGATAGATATCAAACCGATGACGATGTGATTTGCGGACGATTATGTTTAGAATTTTTATCCGAATAAATTTTACGTTTTTTGTTTTTTTATTTTTTCTAAATAGATATGTCGTGTCTATTATCGATTGATGGTAACAGTTCGGAGATTAAAAAAATCATTTTTTCCTCCGATCGACCTTTCAAAAGATCAATACGAATTGGGTCTAAAATGGTTGATGACCGCCAACACTATCCCGAACGTCGAGGAAAACAAAAATAATAAATTTTGTTTCGCTTTGGAAAAGGATGACAAAAAAGATGAAAATAATAATTATGTGTTGACAAAAAAGCAATACATAACAATACCAACAGGTAGTTATGAAATTGAACATATCAGTAATTATACACAGAATAAAATTAATCAAACCATCACATTGCAAGCAAACCCAAATACGTACGTTACAGTGTGAAATTAAAAGCATTGTATGGATAGACTTTTCGGATTCAGATTGCAGTATCGGCAGTCTGTTGGGTTACGGGCCGAGAGTTCTCAAAGCGAATGCGACGCATCTTTGGGATCAAATAATAAATATCGCTCCCGTGAATGTAGTTCGCGTGAAATGTAACATTATTTCGGGCAGTTATAGAAATGAAAATCAGGACCGCATTTTATATGAGTTTCCGCTGAGTGTAGATCTGGGCGATATGATTGAAGAATATCCCCCTTATATTGAATTTCTACCGGTAGATGTGAGAGCAATTTACGATTTAGTTATATCGTTGACCGATGAAAATGATAATTTATTAAATTTGCGCGGCGAACGAGTAAACACGATGTTAGTTTTGAAAGAATCAAGGACCCATCGGAGTTTCTGAATAGAATATTGTAATTTGGATTTTTATTTTGTCGTTTTAGATAGACATGCCGCTAGTATTTGAAAGTGATGATGAAACTGATGTTAAAAAACGTTACAAATTGACCGAAGAAAGCGTTAAAAAATTGAAATCTTTAGGTTTTGAAATCGTCGAAGGGAAACTTAAAAGCACCATTACGTTAATGAAATAAAAAATTAAACTTTTTCTATAGAGATGAATTATTTAACAGTTAATAAGATAGCGCGTTCAGATGAGTCCCTAACATACAATCGATTTCACAATCATTATTCCTTAGCGAATAATCGAAAAGGAGATTAAAATCCCTATAAATCAACCGGACGTGTATACCGTTCCGGGTCAAAGTTATTTGATTGTGTCCGGCAAACTCGTCGGAACAGACGGAAAAAAATCGACTACTTCAGAATTAGTTAATTTTGGTGTGGCCTTCTCATTCCAGGATATACGATATCTTATTAACGCGCAAGAAGTAGCTTCGGTGAGAAATGTAGGCGTGACAACTGTTATGAAAAACGCTCTTTCAATGAAAAATTCTATGTTGACATCTGCCGAAATAGCGGGATGGATTAGTGGAAAAAATAAAGTCCATTTTGACGAAGATGGTAATTTTAATTTATGCATACCGTTACCGATGCTGTTGGGTTTCGCTGAAGACTATAAAAAAATAATCATAAACAACAGACAAGAATTGGTGTTGAGACGTTTTGATAGCGATGTAAACGCGATACGCGCTACGGTTCCCGACCACAAATCCAAGATAGAATTAACAGACATCGTGTGGGTTGTCCCGTACCTCAGGGTAGCACCCGAATATGAATTGGAATTAGCTAAAATAAGAAATCAAAATAAAGATGTGCGTATGGCGTTCAGAGCGTGGGACCTTCATGAAAATACGGCGGTTCCTCAAACGAATTCTTTTATATGAAATGTGACAACGTTGTCGCAAATAGATAAACCGCGCTATGTTATTGTAGGTTTTCAAACCGATAGGAAAGATAAAGCCGTGAAGGACGCGTCAGAATTCGATTCGTGTAACGTTAAAAATATTTGTGTAATGATTAATTCGAATAAATATCCATATGAAGATTTACGAGGGAATCAAGCGATGATGTATAGAATGTTTATTAATTTTCAAAAATCATATTATAAAAATATAGATTCGCCGTACATGTTTTCCGATTATAAAACCAAATATCCCCTATATGCGATCGACTGTTCGCGTCAAAATGAATCCGTAAAGATTGGTGTAATCGATTTGAAGATTAAAGTTGAAGCGGAAGAGAATTTTAAACCAAATACAGTAGCATATTGTTTCATATTCTCCGCTGACGAGTAAAGTGATAAAGCAAGAATAATAAGTGAAAGGTCGCAGATATTTTTATTTTTTTTTTACCATCAATAGATTATTTATTTTACGCGAACAAAAGTCAATGCTACAGACGAGGAAATCCCTATGTCATGCACACGCTTTATTATGTTATTTGTATGAATGACTTACATATAGATACATTTCTGCTGTTTGAACGGTATTTTGCAACATCTCACAAATCTGAAGGAACATATACAATAAATAAATGTATAATTTTTTCCCTCAATAGATTATAAGTTTTGTATAATTTTTTCCCTCAATAGATTATTAGTTTTATTTTATTTATTTTGTAAATATAGACATTTCAGATGGAAGTTTTTAAAATTAAGAAATTGAATAATTTCGTTGATTTTCCTAAATACGCTACCGAACAAAGCGCCGGTTTAGATTTAGTTTCAACAATCGATACGATTTTAAAGCCGGGCGAAATAAAAATAATCGCGACCGGCATTGCTATATCGCTGCCTAAAGAGTATGAAGCGCAAATAAGACCTAGATCGAGTATGGCGATGAGCTATGGCATTACAGTTGTGAATTCACCGGGCACTGATTATCGCGGTGAAATTAAAATCGGTCTTATAAATTTGGGCGATAAAGAATTTACGGTGCAAAGGGGGATGAGAATCGCACAATTGGTAATATCGAAATACAAATGCATATCGTGGACGGAAAGCGAAACATTAGATGGAACCGAATGTAATGATAAGGGTTTTGGTTCGACTGGTCTGAAACAATAATCTGTTACTTAATTCGTATGAATGACCTACGTACAGATAAATTTATCATAAAGGCCGCGGTGTTAGATAATTTAACATTAACATTGAATATAATGTTTATTTATATTAACGTTGAATATATTTATTTTTTGTTACATTCCACATATATGAACATGTTTTTGCAAATGCTGTTCAGTAACGAATCATTAATGAGAAAATGTGATTGTGAAAGAGAAATAGGTGAATTTTGCCTTTAAATGCTGCTTTGCTAAATCGCTTCGATATTGTATTTGATTGCGAGCGGTATAAAATGTTCATATACGAGATGGTAACGTAATCGTGTATTCTCCATTGGCGTCTCTACTAATTATTAGTTAATTAGATAATTAAATAATTATTACAATCATTAATTAGAAAATGGTGTTTGCAAAAGAGTGTGAAATATGTGGATTTTGCCTGTAAAAGGCAGCATATATGTAACTTTTTCTCTAAAATAGAGTGTGCACGGCTTGATCTGAATGCTGCTCTCTGATTGGCTTGCGCTAGAAGGAACAATCTATAACTACTCGCATGTTGCGGGTCCGACACTGAGAACATAAATCGGACACGATTTACTGACAACATTTAGATGGAAAATTTACGATTACCCACCATAAAATCCGGACTCAGCTCCTTCTGATTACCACTTGTTTGAGAAATTGAAAGAATTTTAGAGCGGTAAGCAATTCGCAGGTGACTATGAACTTAAAAATGCTGACTAAATGGACTGGCGGCAGAAGAATACGAAGAGGGTATATTGAAGTTGGTGAATCGCTACGATAAATGTCTTAACTCATGTGGCGATTACATAGAGAGGAAATATAAAATATTAATTATTATTAACTTCAAGCTCAATGCAATCAAATAACGGTAATCTTGGCATACGACCTGATATTTAAAACAAAATAAAATAAATACAGATAAACTAGCATGCTACACAAATATTTTATCTTAACTTATTATAAAATATAAATTGTGATTTTAAAAATAATCTTTCTTTTCAAATAAATAACTAAAATATTTTTTTCATTCACAGCTTTATTACAAGATTTCTATAACTTCATTTATTTATTAATCATAAAATGCTTTTTGTTAGTTTTACAATTTCAATAAGTTTTCGTAAAATTAAAAATTTATTTTTTAGTTAAGGTATTTTGTATTTTAGTAAATTCAAATCATAGTTTAAGTTCTAGTAAAATCAGTTATTTTAAGACTGGTTTGAACACTAGATCGTGGATACTGGTGTTCTATGGTGGTTGGGTTTCAATTAACCACACATATCAGGAATAGTCGAATTGAGATTATACAAGAATACACTTCATTTACACATCAACCTCATCCATCCACTGAAGTATTATCTGAAAGGTAATTACCGAATGCTAAACAGGAAAAAGAAAGACATTCAGATTATAAAAATAAGACTTGTATCCCCATAAAAAACATTCAGGAACTGGAAAGTAAATGATTTATTAAATAAATAAAGAAATTAGCTTTTAAACAATCAGCCATTTATAAAGAAAATATTTTTGGCAGTTTTCTATAAACTGTTTTGGTGAAATAGCATACGGTAGAATGCTAAGCTTTTTGATTTCTTGTTGAAAAAGTTTTATTTTATAATTTATTGAAGCGCTACTTATTCAGATTAATCAGATTTCAAATATCAGTTAAATCTATTAAGCCTAAATCTTTCAAAAATAAATTATATTAAATTTAAAAAATAAATTTATGATAATTTATAAGAAAGCTGTTTCTTATGACAAATAAATAAAAAATAAAGAATCAAAGAATTTTTTCCGATCTTTTTAAAATTAGATTTCTTTTATAAAAGTACACAACATAATATAACACAACATTAAGTTGTACTAGTAAAATAACAACATACAATGCTTTTGTAATTTTTTCAGATTATTTTTACATATAGCCTTTAATTTTGATACTCTATTTTTTTTTCATAGGCAATAAAAACATAGAACTCCTAAGTAAATAATAAAGTACTTATTTTGATCGAATTAATTTGTAATAGAATATTGATTTTAAAATTAAATAATAAATTACTTGCTCTCAAAATACTGGAAATATTTTCTTCCACAGAAACTTATTAATTAATGTAACCGGTACCTTTTACTAAGCTCTGAAATATCGTATTGAAAAAAAACATAATTATTCCACCACAGAAAATGTTGCTAATATTCTTCTGAAAATAGCTACCTTGGAAGAAAAAGTCTCTTCGTTTTAAAGGTGAATGAAACAATACTTAAAAATTTTAAAGCGTCATCAAGTATTGTCATGTCAAAGAATATCGGTAAAAGTACCTATAATCACAGATTTTTAGGTGCTAAAAAGATGAAAAATCTGTTATTTTTTATTCCTCAAATGTGGACAATTATTTACTAAATTTCAACAAAAATTCTTCTAAATATCTTGCAAATAATCTTATTCTTTATGAATGTAAATGAATTTCTTAAACTTGCTGATCACATCGCTTCATTTGTAGAGAACCCTTTTGTGTTGCAGGACACAATTACAAGTTCAGTATACCTAATTTTTATGAACAAAATTGTAGTTTTCTATCCTAGAGATATATCTATGTTGAGAAAAGTAAAAAGTTTCTAAATCACATGAAGTTAGTCTAACATAGTTAAGAAATATTTTATCGCTAACACATTCTTTCTCGATAATTACAAACAATAAAGCACAACTATTTTGACTTTCAGTATTCTGAATAGATGTGAAAAAATTTAACTGTTATAATACATAATGCACATATGGCCCGCAATGATAGATGATATGATTGAAGTTAAAAAATGCAATACGCCATACGTGTACACATGTGACACACAAATGACTTTCTTTTAATGTTACATCAAGCTGAAGTATTTTATCGTGCGCTGTCATACATCATCCTGGAAGGAACAGTGAACTCATGCGTTAATTAAAAACTGTGTTTACCATACAGTAAATGAGTCGCTTATTCGATAGTTAATCATTTTAATTCTTTTGATTGAAATTTTTATTTCTAATTAAAAAATAACTACAATTTTTTACTAATTTATATATTTTTTATATATGTTTATTATATTTTTTATTAGATATCGAAAAATACAGAGACCTTTAGAAAACTTAATTCTAAATACTGCAAGTGGTCTCAAAATACAATTTGACCAACAGTTTAGACATAGTAAAGTTGAACAACAGCAAGGACATAACCGGTTGTTACCTCAAGCCATTAAAACAATCACCGTCTTGAAACAGTGAAACACTTTGTAACTGCAATAGTCGTATGTTCTTTCCAGGTATAAAAACTATGTTCACACAAAATTTCAGCAGATTGAGCTGAAATTTTAAATTATATATATATATATATAATTGAAAGATTTACTATTTCACGTGAAAAGATAAGGATAACCACCGATGAACTCTAGTAAAAAAAGAAGTCGATTCAGTAACTCCATAGATTGCAGAAACAAAATATATAAATAATGAAGGCTAAATGGATAACCTCCCATTTTTTAAGTTCATTGAAAATTACAAAATATATCACTAAGGTTGCAACAGAGGGATTATTATCCACAAAACCAATTTCTAACGTTTACCTTCAGAATTTTCATGATTATTCTACAAATATAACTTAACTTTATTGTTAAAAATTATATTACAGAAATTCATTTTACTAATTTTTTCTCATAAGCGTATTCATCAAGTAGATCTAGTTTGATACTACTTTTCCTGCAGCGTCAAGAAAATTTATTACAAAGTGTACTTTATCTTACGAGTAAATAATGAATTAATATACATCAAACCACATGTGTTGCCAGACGAATGACAATTTAATGCCATTAAACATGATTTATGTATTAGTTACGTTGATATGTTTGTTTAATTCTATTTGAGTCAATAATAATACATATTTATAAAAACAACAACAAACTTTTTTTTGTGTGCTTATTGTCAAAATAAAAGAAAAACTCCTCCAGACTTTGGAACACAAGAAATAATTTAAAAGAAAAAACCAAAACTTATAGGTCATATAAATAACAAAAAAATTCTGCAAAATGCTATACGCATTGTTATGAGCAATATAAAAATAACAATATGTATTATATAACTCCACATACACTCAATAGGCCTTTCATAAAACAAATAATGTATTAATAATTTACGTATATGTCCACGTGTTCATAAAGTAGAGTAACTCTTAAATAATTTTTAAAGCATTAAACACTGAAAAATTAAATCTAATAAATACTCCTATCTTGCAAGAATCTATTTTTAAATATGAGACCACACACCTCTTCAAGCGTCCAGGAAGCCCGAGCAGGAGAAAAAAACTCAAAACCTTTAAAGGGAAAGGATAGGATTGCAGCCCATCATTTTAAAAGAGCATTAAAAAACGAAAATTCTGATACATAACACTTCGGGTTATGACCACCCTAATCAAAACCGCGGCTATTTAATGTTTCTTCTAAAAATCTGAAATCAATTAAAATTTCTAAAGCGGTCTGTTACGTTATATTTTTATAAGTCGCTAGTTTCATGTATCGTCAAGATTTATTATACTGATTTAAAGCATTATTTGTAATGAAATAAATTTAATAACATAATCGACTATAAGAGGTAATACCAGTACCTCTTAAATAACAGTTAAACAGTGAAAAACCAAACGCTTCTACCTCAAAACAACCTATTTTTTTTGTATGAGACCACTACTTGGAATATATACTACCAGGCTAATTTTGGGAAAATACTTATGAAAAACCTTAAATGCAAGTTCTGATTAAGGTTATTGTATCCCGATATTTTTTACGTCAAAATTTTTGTTTTTCAATACCCTTAAAAATGTTTTTCTGTATAATTATTACTTGAGCAGTTCTTTTTTTTTAAAGAACACTTATTTAAAATTAACTTAAATCATTTTTTTTCAACCGTAAAATAATGTTATTTTCATGTAAAAAGTAAAAGCATCCACAATAAAAGCTCATCATAACAGACATTAACAAAGAACTGATATTTTTTTTATCATATCGCAAGTGTATTAAAACAAACATGGTTTTATAATATCATATTTCCAGAATAATAAATATGCTTTTTTTAACACGTATTCCAAATTAAAACTTATTTTAGTTTGGAACAAAGTTGAATAAATTTCCAGTTAACCAGGTAATGTGAAGCGAGTGAAAAATCAATTGTAAGATTTAATCCAGAAGAACAGGATTTATTTTAAGAGTAAAATAAAAGCATTTAATAATTGAACATATATATTTTTTAAAATTATCATTAAAAAGAGTGGTGTATCCACTTTCAGTCTAAAATTGAAGTAAAACTAATAAACCGATTCATTTGCCTTTAATATCAGAATTTGCAGGTCAATTTAAGAACTAATATAATTTATTGTCTATTTTAATACTTGTTTTTTAATATTTAAGGGTGTCCATAAAAGATCTTTAAATATTAATAACAATTTAAATATAGATTGTAAATGTTAAGTTGGGTTTTATTTAACAGTAGTGTTCAGAAAGTTTCGCAGATGGCATTCTTGGTAATGTGGAAGTGACACAACGCACAGCCTTGTAGTCAAAATAGAAGTTATGCTTATTTCATTTAGCAACAGCTGAGAATGCTCAAGAGAAGGTGCAGCATGTCAAGCGGTTCACAGAAATAAAATGGGATAGCAGTTCATTGATGCATAGTATAAAAAGTTTAAGTCTACAAAAAGCGCTGAACATAAGAAAGGTTACGAGCAGCCGAGTGTATCGGATAAAAATACCAAACAAATGCAGGAGGCGTTTATCAAAGTTCATGTAAGTCAACGCAATAAACAGCATGCAAATTAAACATTCCTCATTCAACTCTTCATAATGTGTTAAGGAAGTGTTAAAAAAATGCATCCTAAAAACTATGATTATGACAGGTGACTATACAAGATGATGGGACTACTTTGCTATTACCATGCTTGAACGTTTGGGAGATGATGACAGTTACCTTGATAAAATTGCTCTTTTTCTGATGAGGTAACTTTCATTTATGAAGAAAGGTAAATAACCAAAACATTAGAATCTGGGGCTCAGAAAACCTACATTTCAATGCTGAGACAATCCAAAGGTTAATACGCAGCCTTGTGTGATAAGTGACTGATCCATTTTTTTCAAACAAACTGTGATTGGCAACATTTACCTTAATATGTAAGAAAAATTTCCCTATCCTAGGTTACAGTGTTTAAAACCTAACCGCTAGATCGAGCTATATCTATTAATGAATCTCTTTACAACAAATTTACTAATCAGTTGATATCAGTGACCTGTAATCAGTAATCATCGATTGCTGAAGTGGAAAATTTGAAGAAAAGATTCATCTCTGCATTTATTAAAATTAATGCTGATTAATGCTCTAGTATGCTTAGACATTGTATGCATATACTAATGAAGCACATAACAAATACTTGTGAATCACATTAAAAAAAAAAACTGTAAAGTATAAGTAAGTACTTACTGTGGTAGAATTATAACTGTATGTAGTATTGTAAATTTTTACTATTAATTAAAGTTGTAAAGACTTTTCATTGTATTTTTAATTTAAATAATTTATATTAAATGAATATTTTTCCAAACCAATCATCATTTTCAAATCTTTTTTTTCTACTTTTTATTAATTATATTTTCAGAATAAACATCAGAATATATTATTAATAAATAATGCATACCTATTTTCTGCTGATAGGACAAAATTAGATAAATTATTTGTAAATAGAATGAAAATATTATTCATAGCATATCGTAATTAAACAACTTGAACAGCATGAAAAAACTACTAAATGAGGCCAAGGCTTAATACACGTGGATGTAGTTAACACTTGGCTTCCATGATTGAAAGACAAGTTATTAATTAAAATTAGTAAAAGAAAATTACTAATAATAGTGATTATTATTAATTCAATTAGTGAAGAAAGTGAAAATTAGCAAAAATTATCAGACTGCATAATTTTTGTGTCGCTTTCACATTTCAGCTGGATCTCAACTATTTATCAACCAATTTATTTAAACAAATGAGCTGTCATTTTGTTTACAATAAAAGGCTTAACATTTCATCTACTAAAAATAATTTGATAATATTAATATTTATGAAGCTATTTGTGATTAAAAATTTTAATATCCCCAATTTTGGAAATTATTTAGGTAAAATTTTCAAACTTATTTACTTTATATTAGATGTTTTGGGTAAATGTACACCAAATTCCATTAAAATATCACAATCTGCTCTTAAGACATACATTTTTATGGAAAAACATAAAATTGCAGACAGAAGAAAAATGAAGCAACAGAGGGCATTTGTTAACATGAACATTTTTGGTTATTTTGATGTATGAATCAGTCCCTTATGTTTAGCCATTACTTACTGGGATACCCTGTGTAATAATTTTTAACAATTTAGACACAACATACATTAATGTTATGTACTTAAGCAAGGGAAAAGATGAATTATTTATTTTTATTACAAAAAAGGGATGTATTTTCATTGTTAAAATTCATGTTACACAATTTTTTAAATATTTTATTTTTTATAACTAAAACAAAAACTTCAAAAATCATTAAATTATCAAACACAATAGTAACCAGCACTTCAATCCTGACAATTTTGTCAATTAATATTTCATAACAGGTAGACGTTTCTACCAATCTATTTTTTTTTTCATGAACACATATGAACATTTATAATACTTTTATAACATTAACAGTCTAACATTCTGTAAAATGAATGAAAGAACAAGTTAAAAAAAAAAAATTTAATTAAATTAACTCCTTTACATGAAACAGGATGAAAGTAATCCTCACTTTCTATTAAAAAGAGAATAGGTTTCTTGTATCTAGTAATAAATTTTGGAAATAAATGAAAAAAAATTAACATATTCACTGGAATAAATTTTTCAAACTATTTAATGTAAATCAAGCGATAGATGCAGCTACATAACTGTGACAATGACCTTACTTCTTTCCTTACTCGTATGTTTTAAACCCCACAAATCAGCCTGCAATGCATTTCAATTTCTTTTATTTATTTTTCAAAATTACTTATAGTGTTCATGTGTTAACACAAACTGATATTATCTTCATACAACAAAAGGATAGAAGTAGAGCATTCTGCATGGAGCTAAAGAAACAGTTTTACTAGCCAAACAGATCCTCAAAAAAAAAAAAAAATTCATGTAGTTCTAGAAATATGTTCATAAAAGTTTCAGGGCACAGCTAATTATACCTGTCACTCTTAACTTCTAAAAAAGAAGTTCCCACTATTTTGTTGATTCTTTTTTAATAAAAGCACAATTATCACTGTACTTGAATATTTTATTAAATTAATTCATCCTATGTTTACATTCTTTTATATACCAGATGATCATTTGAAAAGTTACCACATTTATTATTAAAAAGCTATCAGTCCCATCATATTTCTGTTTGCAGACATGTATATCATTCTTGAGGGGAACCTTTTTAAAATATTTTCAATGGGGTGGAACCCACACTCTTTGCTACACCTATCCCACTCAAAATCTTAAATGGCAATGGTAACATTTAATATTCATTAACTGACAACCTGAAAAAAATAATGAATTTTGGTGAAAAGAAAATTAAAATTTGCCCATCCCTTCGCTCGGTAGGTGCGAAAAACCTTTTGAGATAGTATTTTTTTAAATTTCAGTCCAACAAAAACAACTATAAAATTACATGATATTACTTCTTAAACCGTATGAAATAATCATAATATATGGATTAAAATGATGAAAATTATTTTTTTAAATTACCAACACAAAATTTCACCCTTAAATGTTTTCTAAATTTTCAAGGGTTAAAAACTTTTTTTTTTTTTTAATGAGATGATGTAGCTTGTGACAACTCATTGGAAGGCCCTTTGGATGACAAGTAATGTGGTATAAATAAAATAAAAAATGGTTCAGTGATATTAAAGTTATGATTACAAATGTGGTTTTTTTAGGTTATGTTGGGAACAGTGTTACTGACACAAAGCATTAGGTCTGAAATCGTCCGTTCTTGTTAAAAATATGGGTTTTAGGTTTCTCCAACATTGAAAAATGTTCCAGTAAACACTGCATTATATCATCAGTTAAGCATACGAAAACCCAATAATAAGGTACCAATGATACAATGATAACAAGGTATCCCTACTTCTATGCTGGTAACATGTTGAAAAATTTATTACCAAATAAACCTAATGATTAAATAATTAAATAAAAACTAATTCATAAATGAATAATTGTTAATCAAAAAATAAAGCTTAAATCATTCATTAGTTAATTTTGTTATGAACGTTTTTAACAAGAGTTTTTAAGAATTAATAAATGAAACACAATTTTTTTATCTCAATAAAATAAAAGTATCAATTTTTAAATCATTTGTTCAAAATGATTCCCAGTTTCCTGTAAGTCATTAATAAAGTCATCTTACTTTAATTACAGTTTCATTAGTTACATCCCGACAAATACTTTTTCATAAACATTGGATTGGCATCTATTAATTTAATCATTTCTTCACAGAATTCAATCCTTCTGTCAGCATCATCCACATTCAGTTCTTGATGCAGTTGAATTTTATATCGCAAAAATTTATTCAATTTTAATGCAGTGAAAACAGAACGATAAGAAACCCTGGTTTCACAGGATATTTTATAAACTGAGTTCTGAGGATTTGCTACTACATTTCCCAAGATTTCAACCAAAGTTAATTCATCTAAAACCTTTTGCCCTGCATGTTTCTTATTCATGATAGATCCTGTTCTTGAAATTTTTTACAAGTTTTACAGTGTAAGAGTGTGAACCATTTTTATTTGGATGCTGTTCATTAAATGCTTCTATCACATATTTTGTTCTACATATGTAAAAATTAGTTCAGTCCTTTCTTCCAGATTGTAAGTCATTTTAGTGAGACAAATTTACTAAAGACAAAAAATGGAAGGCCAAATGGTAGAACAACAACACAAACCAAATGTCAATTTTAACTAAAAACACAATTTAAATAACACATGATAAAATAAATACTTTTTACCACTAATTACATGTAAAATGAAAGAAAATAATTTGAAAAAAATTACCAGAGAAATTAAGATCTCAATAACTGGCAGAAAATTATAACTTGTTATAACAAGATAATCAATTTTTCAACATGTTACCAGCAAAGAAGTAGAAACCTTATTATTGGTTTTCATATGTTTAACTGATGTTATAATGCTGTGTTTATTGGTACGTTTTTCAATTATGGAGAAACCTAATACCCATATTTTTAACAAGAATGGACGATTTCAGACTAATGCTTTGGGTCAGTACCGGTGTATCCAAACATAACCTACAAAAACAGCATTTTTAATCATAACTTCAATACCAGTGAACATTTTATTTATACAAAGTTGTCATTCAAAGGGCCTTCAAATGAGGTGACAAGCTACATCGTCTCATTTTAAAAAAATAAGTTTTCAACCCTTGAAAATTTAGAAAACATTTAAGGGTGAAATTTTGTGTTTGTAATTTAAAAAATAATTTTCAGTTTTAATCCAAAGATTACGATTATTTCAAACGGCTTAAGAAGTACTATCACATAATTTTATAATTACTTTTGTTGGACTGAAATTTAAAAAAGTACTACCCCAAAAGGTTTATCGCACCTACCGAGTAAAAGGGTGAAAGGATTTTAATTTTCTTTTCACCAAAATTCATTATTTTTTGGGGTTAATGTAATTAAATGTTACCATTGCCAATTAAGTTTTTTGAGTTCAGGTAGGTGTAGTGAAGAGTGGGTTCCACCCCACTGAAAATAATTTTAAAAAGGTCTCTCCCCAAGTATACTATACATGCCTGTAAACAGAAATACGATGGGACTGATAGCTGTTGAATAATAAATTTGGTAACTTTTCAAATGATCACCTGATATATATATATACATACACACACACACACACACACACAAATACAAGGATTATTTTTTAAGTAAGGTCTGATTGGCTGTAGCTATGTAAATTTTGCGCACAGCTGTTGAAACATGCATGCACTGCAGCTCCCAGCATGCCTTACACAAATACAGACATCAGTTTCAGTCTTACTATCACTGAGTAAAGTTTATATTGTGAAGTTGAAATGTCTCAAACAACAGCGACCTGCCAATTGTGAAATACAGTCTACAATTTGATTTTTGACCCCAAGGAACATGTCAGCAGTGGACATTCGTCGCCAGATATGTGAGGTTTATGGGCCTAATTCAATGAGTGACAGCAAACTGCGTAAATGGGTAAGACTGCTAAATTACAGGCAGGACAATGTCCATGGTGAACCTTGATCGGACCAACCTCCAGTAATCGCAGACAATTTGATGCACAAAGTTGACATAAAAATTCGTGAAGACCAGCAATTCATGATTTCCACTTTGTTACTGAATATTCTCACAAGTTTCAGCATCAGTGCTATACAAAATCATTTCTGAAATCTTGCAGTTAAAAAAACTGTGCTTGCAGTGAGTTCCCTGGCTGCTTTCTGAAGAATACCAAAAAAGAAGAATGTCTAGTGCTTTAACATTTTTGACCCAATACACTCAGGAAAGAGATGAACTTTGGACCATACTGTCACAGAGGACGAGGAATGGGTTTCTCACATCACTCCAACATCAAAGTGGCAGTCAATGGAATAGCGACACAATATCTCTAGTCAAAGTGAAAGCCCAACAGACAATGTCAATATCCCAACCCCTGTAGGGGAAGACACCCACCTTGTGTCAATTCCGGTCTACACCAACCCCCTGTTCCTAGCCGAGATGGGCTTTAACAGGAAGATAATGTCAATACACAAGATTATGGCAACTGTGTCATGGTGTCTTGTTAGTCAATTTTATGTCCAAAAAGTCAATAGTAAACTTAGCCACATACTGCGAGACCTTGACAAACATTCAGTGTGCTATACAGAATAAGCAATGTGGCCTCCTGTCATCTGGAGCTTTGTTGCTGCATGACAATGCACAACTTCATTCTGCTGCTCAAACTCTAGAATTAATCAGATCTTTTGGAAGGATGCAAATGGACCACCCACAATACAGCCCAGACCTTGTGCCAAGCAATTACCACCTGTTCTGCTACCTGAAGAAGATTCTTGGCAGTCAGCGATTTGACACCAATGAAGAAGTGAAAACAACAATTGAAGACTGGTTGTCTTCACAGGTGGCTAATTTCTACAATGTGGGCATAAACAATTTAGTAAAACTGTATGACAAATGTTTAAACAAAAAAGGTAACTATGTAGAAAAGTATCATAAAGAGTAAAAAGTGAAATAAAACAACGTTTTTGCCAATAACTTTACTAGTCTTGTTTGTATTAAGAAACAGACCTTACTTAAAAAGTAGCCCTCATATATATGATTTTTTTTTGTCTTCAGTCATTTGACTGGTTTGATGCAGCTCTCCAAGATTCCCTATCTAATGCTACTCGTTTCATTTCAGTATACCCCTACATCCTACATCCCTAACAATTTGTTTTATAAATTCCAAATGTTGCCTGCCTGTACAATTTTTTCCTTCTACCTGTCCCTGCAATATTAAAGTGACTATTCCAGGATACCTTAATATGTGTCCTATAAGTCTGTCTCTTCTTTTAACTATATTTTTCCAAATGCTTCTTTCTTCATCTATTTGCCGCAATACCTCTTCATTTGTCCCTTTATCCACCCATCTGATTTTTAATATTCTCTTATAGTACCACATTTCAAAAGCTTCTAATCTTTTCTTTTCAGGTAATCCGATAGTCCAAGTTTCACTTCCATATAAAGCAACGTTCCAAACATATACTTTCAAAAATCTTTTCCCGATATTTAAATTAATTTTTGATGTAAACAAATCATATTTCTGACTGAAGGCTCATTTTGACTGCGCTATTCAGCATTTTATATTGCTCCTGCTTTGTCCATCATTAGTAATTCTACTTCCCAAATTACAGAATTCTTCTACCTCCATAATCTTTTCTCCTCCTGTTTTCACATTCAGTGGTCCATGATCGTTATTTCTACTACATTTCATTACTTTGGTTTTGTTCTTGTTTATTTTCATGCGGTAGTTCTTGCGTAGGACTTCATCCATGCCGTTCATTGTTCCTTCTAAATCCTTTCTACTCTCAACTAGAATTACTATATCATCAGCAAATCGTAGCATCTTTATCGTTTCACCTTGTACTGTTACTCCGAATCTAAATTGTTCTTTAACATCATTAGCTGCTAGTTCCATGTAAAGATTAAAAAGTAACGGAGATAGGGAACATCCTTGTTGGACTCCCTTTCTTATTACGGCTTCTTTCTTATGTTCTTCAATTACTACTGTTGTTGTTTGGTTCCTGTAAATGTTAGTAATTGTTCTTCTATCTCTCTATTTGAACCCTAATTTTTTTTAAATGCTGAACATTTTATTCCAGTCTACGTTATCGAATGCCTTTTCTATGTCTATAAACGCCAAGTATGTCGGTTTGTTTTTCTTTAATCTTCCTTCTACTATTAATCTGAGGCCTGAAATTGCTTCCCTTGTCCCTATACTTTTCCTGAAACCAAATTGGTCTTCTCCTAACACTTCTTCCACTCTCCTCTCAATTCTTCTGTACAGAATTCTAGTTAAGATTTTTGATGCACGACTAGTTACGCTAATTGTTCTGTATTCTTCACATTTATCTGCCCCTGCTTTCTTTGGTATCATGACTATAACACTTTTTTTGAAGTCTGACGGAAATTCCCCTTTTTCATAAATATTACACACCAGTTTGTATAATCTATCAATCACTTCCTCACCTGCACTAAGCAGTAATTCTACAGGTATTCCGTCTATTCCAGAAGCCTGTCTGCCATTCAAATCTTTTAATGCTCTCTTAAATTCAGATCTCAGTATTGTTTCTCCCCTTTCATCCTCTTCAACTTCCTCTTCTTCCTCTATAACACCATTTTCTAATTCATTTCCTCCGTATAACTCTTCAATATATTGCACCCACCTATCGACTTTCGTATTATAAATCGGTGTACCATCATTGTTTAACACATTATTAAATTTTAATTTATGTACCGCAAAATTTTCCTTAACTTTTGTGTAGGCTCTGTCTATTTTACCAATGTTCATTTCTCTTTCCACTTCTGAACACTTTTATTTAATCCACTCTTCTTTCGCTAGTTTGCACTTCCTGTTTATAGCATTTCTTAATTGCCGATAGTTCCTTTTACTTTCTTCCTCACTAGCATTCTTATATTTTCTATGTTCATCCATCAGCTGCAATATATCATCTGAAACCCAAGGTTTTCTACCAGTTCTCTTTGTTCAGCCTAAGTTTGCTTCTGCTGATTTAAGAATTTCCCTTTTACCATTCTCCCATTATTCTTCTACATTTTCTACATTATCTTTTTACTCAGATCTCTGGTGATGTCCTCCTCAAAAATCTTCTTTACCTCCTGTTCCTCAAAAGCTTCTCTAAATTCCAACAATTCATCTGACACCTTTTCAAGTTTTTAAACTCCAATCTACATTTCATTATCACTAAATTATGGTCGCTATCAATGTCTGCTTCAGGGTAAGTTTTGCAGTCGACAAGTTGATTTCTATATCTTTGCTTAACCATGATATAATCTATCTGATACCTTGCAGTATCACCTGGCTTTTTCCATGTGTATACTCTTCTATTATGATTTTTAAACTGGGTGTTGGCAATTATTAAATTATACTTTGTGCAAAACTCTATAAGTCGGTCCCCTCTTTCATTTCTTTTGTCCAGCCCGTATTCACCCACTATATTTTCTTCCTTGCCTTTTCCAGTGCTTGCATTCCAATCTCGAACTATTACTAAATTTTCATCTCCTTTTATATGTTTAATTGCTTCATCTTTTTTCTAAGTATACAGATTCTACCTCATCATCATAATCATGGGCGCTTATAGGCATATAGATGTTAACAATCATTGCCAGTTTAGGTTTTGATTTTATCCTTATTACAATGATTCTATCGCTTTGCAATTTGAAATACTCTACTCTCTTCCCTATCTTCTTGTTCATTACAAAACCTACTCCTGGCTCCCCATTATTTGAAGCTGAGTTAATAATTCTAAAATCAACTGACCAAAAGTCGTTTTCCTCTTCCCACCGAACTTCGCTAATTCCTACTACATTTACATTTATCCTATCCATTTCCCTCTTTAAATTTTCTAACCTACCAACCTTTTTTAAACTTCTAACATTCCACGCTCCGACTTGTAGAATGTTATTTTTTTATTTTCTGGTGATCCTTTCCTTAGTAGTCCCCACCCGGAGATCAAACGGGGGACTAGTTTACCTCCAGAATAATTTACCAAAGAAGGCACCTCCATCATTGCTATATGAAAATGCAGAGAGCTACATTTTCTTGGAAAAAAGGCAGCTGTAGTTTTTTCCAGTGCTTTCAGCTGCGCAGTACTCAGAGGACTGAGTGATGTTGACATGACCGTTTAAGTCATCCTGACCTACACCCTTAACAACTACTGAAAGAGCTGCTGCCCTCTTCCAGGAATCATTCCTTAGTCTGGCTCTCAACAGATACCTCTCCCATATGGTTACACCTTCAGCCCAACTACTCTGTTTCACTGAGCACTCAAGCCCCCTCACCAACGGCAAGGTCTCATGATTCATAGAGGGAGATAAATGATTAAAATGTAATAATATAAATAAAAAAATTATTTTTAGAAATTGACCTGTACCAGATAACTACAACAAATTAATTTCACATTACAGAAAAAAATGAATTTTATAAAAATGTTGCTTCTATAGAGGATAACAAAATAGGTATCAAAATAAAGCTTGGAGATTTTTCTAACTAGCAGATATAATACTCTTAATTTTGAAGTTTGATTCAAAGATATGGGGAATTTTTTAATTTCCCTGGCTGTATAAGTCCAACTGTCACATTTTTTTTTTGGTTTGTTAGTACACTTGTGTCCCTAACATATGTTTACACTTGAAGCCATAATGGATGCTTAGTTTATTGTTGGCTGTCGAAAAGGTTACACTGGTTTTGGGATGGCTGGCAATTATCAACTTGTGGAAAAATGGAAGATATAATTTGCAATAAATTTTTCTTTAAGAATGGAATACAGTTCATCATCGCATTGAAAATGTTGATTGTTGCTTCTGTAATTCTTCTACGAATAAAACAATCACTTACAAGTGGTACAAACTTTCAACAGGGCACGTTTATGACAAAGATGAATACTCTGGACATCCCAGCCCAATAACAGATGACAACGTTGAAAAAGTGAAGAAAATGATTATGGACAATCACTGAATCACTGTCACAGTCAATAAAAATTACAACCTGGTAGTTCTACACCATTTGTGTGAAACAATCTGAAGAAAACTCCCAAATTTGTGGCAAAAAAATTCATGGCAATTCCACCACGATAATACATGTGCTCACACCTCACTGCTTGTTAAAGAATTTTTGCCCCAAAAAAACACCGTTATGATGCCTCAGCCTACGTATTCGCTAGATATTAGCACCTGTGACTTCTTCCTATTTCCCAGGCTGAAAAGAAGCATGAAACATGATATTTGCAGACACTGATAAGATAAAGACAGAATCACTGAAGGAACTAAATGTCATACCAGAAACTGAGTTTCGAGGTGCTTCGAAGATTACAAAAAGCTCTGGTACAAACATATTTTACATGAAAAGTAGTACTTTGAAGTTGACAAAATCAATATTGATGAAAAAATACAGATTTTTTGAGAAAACTAACTAAAAATTTAATGTATTTTTTTAACAAATCTCGTACAAGAGGAGGCTGAAAAGTAATGGTAGAACAAAATGTTGTATAAAGGAACAGGTGCTGCCATCTTGTAGTTTTATTCCCTACTACTAAAATTTCAAAACTTGTTGATCCATGGTTTCTTATTTTATGTCAGTCACCTTTTTGTGGAGTTTAATACACCTGCTATGTCAATGCATCTAAAACAACATGCAGTAACTGAATTTTTAATAGAGGAAGAGTGAATTCTATTAAAATTCATTGCCATCTAAAAGCCATTTACAGTGACCAAACAATTGGTCAAAGTACTGTGAGTAGATGGGCAACAAAACTTTGTACATTAGAAGCTAGTAAAGTGAATACTGAAAATGAATCTCACAGTGGTCAACCAATTTCTGTGACTAGTGAGAAGCACCAAAAGAAGGTGGATGAATTAATTCATTATGACTGTCACATCATACAAAAATGCATCCCCACCCAGATAGACATCAAAAGGTATGACACATTATTGCACAACTGGGATACCATAAAATCTATGCAAGATGGGTAGGTACTATGCAAACTCATGGAAAAGAACAAACAAAAACAAAAGAATGTTGTGAAGAATTTCTGTAATGTTATTGTGATGACTTTCTTTACAATATTGAGCCAGAAGGCAAAACTTGGGTGCATCATTATGACCCAAAAGAAACACAGCAAGCATGGAATACTGGCACTATGGTTCACCAAAAAAAAAAAAAACAACCAAAACACAACCTTCTGGGTAATAATTCCCTTGACAGTGTTTCTGGGATTAAAACACATGTACATGACTGACTATCTGAAAGCTGGGATGAATGTAAATTCTGTGCAATACATAGAGATATTAAAATGCCATAGAGTAGCCTCCCAGTTTACCATATATATCCCGTTGAATTCCCTTTTAAAGTATTGAAAAACAATATTTAAAAAACTAAATTTTATGTTAATGTTATGACAAGATGTATTAATTAAACTGTCTACATACTGCCAAATATGGCAGAAGTTCTAAATGGATATTACTAAAATTAGAATGTAGCTAAATATTACTGTGAACATTTTTAATAGAAAATCAATGAGTATAATTTAATTTACAGATTGAAATAAGAGATGAAACCATTTAATCAATTATCTTAAATCTTGAAACTAATTATTTTATACTCTACAACAAATAATAGCTAATTTCAGTAATTTAATTTAGTAATGCTGTCGGCTTAGTACATTCCATAACATGGAAGAAAAAGCAGTAACACTAAACAAAATTAACTTTATTAATACTTATAGAAATAGTTGTTAAAACTGTTTATGGAATAGAAGGTGATAATTAAATATAATAAAAATATTTCCAGAGGATGTAATTTAGAATTTTTAATTAAGAATTAAGAAATTTAATTTAGCATTTTTTCTTAAAAAAAAGGAAAAGGATCAAATAGATAGAATAAAATAATTTAAAACCTAAGCACATTTCCTGTATTATTTTAAATGACTACAGTTATAAATGTACTACTTCACCATTGCTTTTCTTGTCAAATTTTATATGAGAATGATGTATCACATTTTTGTACTACTTATATAACATTAAACTTGAATTCAAAATGGCAAACAGAAATTTCAAACTTACTCTAAAATAAATTTTTAGTTACATATAATAGCAACTGTCAAATTTCTTAGTACCACATATAATTTTTTGTTTAATACTCTTTTTATTCTTTTCTAAAATGCAATGTTTAAGAACCATTAACAGCAACTTATAATCTTGGTGTGGCAAAAAAAAGATTTCCCTAAATATGATCATTTTTAGAAAACAAAATAGTACTTTTAGGAAGTCCAGGACCTCCTTAGGTATGTCTATACATATGTGTCCACTTATGTAGCAATTTTTTTAATAAGTAGCACAATGAACTCAACATGAACATGATCATGTTCATAAAATATTTATCGTGTATTCA
Source organism: Lycorma delicatula (assembly GCF_047948215.1). Lineage (NCBI taxonomy): Eukaryota > Metazoa > Arthropoda > Insecta > Hemiptera > Fulgoridae > Lycorma > Lycorma delicatula. Next base: position 22,396,112 of record NC_134458.1, read on the forward strand.
TCTAAAATTTTTGAATAGCAGCAAATAAATGTGAAGCACTTCAAACAGAAAAAGATTTTTCAACCTTTTTTTGTTGATTGCCAATGCTAAAAATAAACACAAAATCTTATCAAACTGTATAAACTATTTTCGAGGTATTCAGTTATAAAACTGATGTTTTTTTAGTAATTCTTGTTTTCCAGTACACCCTGAAAATTTTATACATGATAAAACTGTGAAAAATAAACATTAGTAAAAAGTATAAAACTTACTTCCAAATTAATATAAGTTCAGTAGCCTTTTAGAGCTTATCAGTATCTTCTTCAATTAAATTTCCAGTAGAACTGTTTACACTGGTAGACTCCCATCAAAACCAATGAATTTGTTTTTCTAAAATCAGAGATAATCATTGTCACTTTCTTTAATGCAATTTCTAGCAAGTAGAATGACTGGTAAGTTACAGGATAGCACTATGTACAAACAGTGATACACACTTCTGCACGCTAAAATTAGATTGAAGAAGATACCGATAACCTTTGTCAGGCCTTTGGAAGAATAAGTTTCATTGATTTGAATGAGTTATTTATAGTTTTTAATAATTTTCAAGTAACATTATATTTCATTGTTCTGTTCAATAAATATGTTCAAAAATATAGCTTTTGTCATAAAAATAAACATATTATTAAAAATCATAAACTTAAATGACATTAAAAACATTACATCTACGAAAAATTTGATTCAATCTAACTTGTTAAAAGCGTTGTATTTATAAAAACTGGTTTGGTTTGTAATAATTTCAAATATTAATGGCTTTAAATAATTTTCACTGCTATTGTTAACAACAGCCAAAATATATAAAATATTAATAAAAATTTCAATAAAATACATCTGAGAAATTTTGCAGATTTATAATTCTTCAAAATATATATTAAATAAATATTATTCATGTTACAAGCACAATATGATTCTTTAAAATCAGAAAACTCATGGGAATTGTTCAAAATGCCATTCTACAACATACCAGATAAATGGGTTGAGCAAGGAAATTCAGTAACATTCACCTTTAGGCCTGCACAGATTTTTTGGCAAAAGTTAATTCTCAACATAACAAATTCTCAATGAATGTACCTATGACTATTTTCTCCGTGTTTTGAATCAGTAAACAATACTACACCATCTGGATCATAAAAATGGAAATTTATATCCAGCTCTCCTTGACCTCCAGATACAACCTGAAAGAAAAAAACAATTAATCTGTATCAACAAATCAATAATTAAACAAACCACTAATAGTAAAAATTAGTTTCGCTACTGAAAAAAATATATTTGAAAACTAAATCCACTCACATATTTTAGTTCAGAAAAATAATTTCATTCTTCTTTATTTTAGAAAAAAAAATGTTTTAAAGGAATGTTAAATCCTTATAAATGAGGTAAGTTATTTAGCAACTTCATAAAACAATGGATGGTTCAGAGGTTGCAGTAACATTAATCTTTACCACTGTAAAGATTTTTAATTACAAAAGAGAGCTTATTAATTAGACATCACATAGTGTACAACTGATACATGAAATAACTTGCAATAATATTTAATATATTTAGGTCTTAAGTAAATTTTGATACATGGAATACAATGCCAAAACATGGAACAGGAAAAATTCAACAACAATATAAGATGCATGGATAAAAGGTAGCTTTCTGATTTCGTTCAACAGAAAGTACGCAGATTAAAAGCTTCACTTAAAGCTAAACACATTTTAAGAATAATACAATAATAATTAAATATTGGGAAAAACCAAATATATTTCAAAACACAGCTACAGATCAAGTTAGTAATGCTTTGTAACATCGAAAACAGAATTTTTATTTCACTCAAAATTGCAGATTACTTAAGTTTATGACCTTGAACATGCATCTACAAATATTTTGAAGAAGATGATGAGATAGATGAAAGGACAGCAGACCATGACAGGAATCAAACCTCAGACCAGTCGGTTTGAAAAACAGATGGACCTACAGACTGATCCCAGACTTTCAGCGATAGTTGTGCTACAAACATGGGAAACTGAAGTACAAGTTAGCCCAGTCTCTTACTGGTCAAAGGTGTTTTAAGCCATATCTGTACGTGCAGATGCCAAGGCCCTCAGCAGAGTATGATTTTTGTGAGGAGGAGGATTCCTGAGAATGCAGGGTGTTCATGTGCAATCAGTTTCTGCTGCATAAGAAAGCATGCAGGAGAGAGTTTCAGTGTTCTTACGCCAGACTACATCATTGGGACTATGCTGCAGACTGAATGATCGTGGCAAGTGGTGTCTACGATATTCATTAAAATCATCAACATAGTTGATGGAAGAAGTACATGGGTTAATAATTCCCTAAGACTCTCCCTTGGGGCAGGCCCTTGGCTTCAATGTAGAAGTTAAATAAAACCCGCAGGACTCCAACAGGTTCAAGATGTGGGGCCAGCTATGAGGATATAAACTATACCCCACAGTGCAGTAAGGTGGGCCTGGGCTTTCGATATTTTTAGAGAGGGATGGGTTTTAAAGGATAGGCCAACAAGGGAGAGTCCTACGCTATCATGGGGTTTGAGACCATATGATGCCTTTAAAATGTTTCCCTTCCTGCAATGAAAAAAATGATAAGTTGACCTAGAAGCCAGTATTATCCTGCTACTATAACTAACTACAATATCTTTTGCCAAAATATTTTAAAAAATTAAATAAAATTAATGGTGTTTTACTTTAAAAAGTATACATTTCTTAACTACATTTATATGAATATTTTTAATTTTACTTTATTAATGCTTGTGGGTTAATGACATACGGTACAGATTCAAACACAACCTTGATACCAGACAGCTGTCAATACACAAACTCGCTAAAACTGTTGTTGCCGTGCTGATGTGCATAAAAAGAATTACTCAATTTCTCATACGATATAATAATTTTAATAGCAAGGTAATAACTCTAAAATAAACTCCTTTATACAAATTACCCGATTAATTTTTCAAAGGCAAATGTTTTTGATGCACCATAGTATATTATTAGAAAGCGGATGATTATTTCTGAAAATTAATCATTTACTTTTATATAAACGTACTACTGGACTTGAGCAAAATATTTTTAATAAATTAATATAAAATTAAGTGTTAATTTTTATTTTATACATTTATTTTATTTATTATGTTTTATGTATCTTAGTTTTAATTTTTTATTAATTAAAAAAGTTTAATAAAGAACCCTCTTAAGTTAAATATTAAAAAAGTTAATAAAATCTGGGACATTTAAGATAATCCATACTTTCACAGATTTCATGAAAGTACAGTTTCATCAGTTTTCTATGAACTTCCCACAACAAACTGTAACCATATTTTTAATTAGGGGTCCATGTAAGAAATTCTCTATACCTTCCTTGCTTAAATGCACTTACATGCTGACCCAATGTAATAATTTTCATAATATACAGAATGTCCATAGCCTCTTAGACTTACATTGCTGAATTCATAATTCATTTAATAGTTACAATGCTGAATCAGGACTTTCAATTAACTGATTACTTATCGTGCACTTCAAACAAACATTCTGTGTAAGCATATTTTTATTTTTTTTATTTTTTTAATTATACATTTACAAAAGAAAATTTGTTCACAGTTTAACGTGTAACAAACGCTCACCTGGTAATCTATTTCCAGCTCTTGTGATGCCTTAAGAGGCTGGTAGAAACATTCTTCACGTCCGGGATCAATGTAAATTGTTAGTTCAACTTCTAAACCAACAGAAGAATAAACAAAAAAGTATAACGCAGCGATGAATAAAATAAAATTATGTTTATATTTACTTATCATGCTCGAAAAATTTATAGTTTCCGCAGCGCTGGTACAAAGGTATATTCCAGTTTACACTAGTTAAAATTTAAGATTACTAAAAAAATAAACGCGACATTAAAAGGCAGACTTATTTGTTTCGGCGAAATACAATCATACGTGACCACTCAACACTAGTAATCAGAATAGTCTTATCACGACACTAGAAACGTAGATTCTGAAGCACACAACTCAACGTGTTTACAATGAAATCATAACAAAAGATAAAGAGTACAAATGAATACCTAATTGGGCTCGTATATATAACCTCATAGAAAATGTAATAGCACGCTATGAAAAGAATGAACTAACCTTACTTCGACCTTTCTACATTAAACTACACATAATATAACATAAATGAAGCCCACAGAACTGTAATTATTTAATAAATATAGTACTACACGTGTATACAAAATATGCCGGCTCAGAGTAGGGGAACTAGCAATAAAGAAAAAAATTGAAATTTAAAATCTAAGCTTTTAACAAACGTATCTGTGGCAGTTCGTCAAAAGCCAACACCTCTTAAATAACGCTTATGCGTTTCAATTCATTAATTTCTTCATACGCACAAAACATATCTTAACTTCCCTCCCGTCAAAAAGCGACACATTGCTCTACAGTTAACTACAATGTGTAAAACAAGGAGGTAAACATCCACATACAAAAATTCCCTTTATGCTTAGCAAAAACGAAATATTCGCGATTTAAATTGTGAGAGATATTTCACATTTGTTCTGATAAGACTGGAACTCTTACAAGGATTCTTTGTTAAGTATTAGATCGTTACAATCGTAAAGGGATGACATATTTTGTTGTTTACTGTCCTTACTTCTTAAAAGATAAAATTTTAACTATCTTTGATAAAGATGATCAGCTTTGATATTTATTTTTACTGTTGTGACGATAAATAAAACCAAATTTTAAAATGAAAACATTTTACAAAATTACTTCAAAACACTTTCAGGCCATGTAGAATAATCATGAAGGTTCTGAATCTGCTTGCCACGCAGAAATATTGAGCATGGTTTATGATCCAGTTCCTATAAAAAAATATTTTTTGAAGGACGGAATTTTTGAAAACTGCCTCAACATTTAACACACCTTTTAAATTGGCAACGCTCACCCGTAAATCTGTTTTTTAGGCCAGTTTAATAATATAAATGAACCTACACAAACTATGAGCTTCTGGGGAGATAAGGCTAGTTTACCATCTAGTCCAGTAACAAAGCAATGTATAACTTAAATATCAATATCATACACTGGGTAAAAATATTTGCCACTATCATGACTTCAGTGGTAACTTCTGTCATGGATGCTATTTAGGAAGATTGATGGATTTCATAGTTGATTAAAATCTATGTCTCATGAGTTTTCCTGTGAAGCATTTCTTTAGTGTATCCTTATATTCTACTTTAAAAATAATTTTACAAAATAAGAAAAGTACAGCACTAAAAGTCAGACAAAATATACTCATGTAAGAAGGATCTTGAATCACTAGATTTACATTGTTATTCATCTGTATGAATGTATTTATAAGTCTAAGTGTTTTGTATAATTATAAAACTGCAGTATGTAGAAAAATCTTTAGCCTTAAGAAGGAATTCATAATCATAATACAAAGGAATGAGGCTTGTTGCCACATTCCTCTGACGAGTAAAAATTTCAGATTTGGTTGATTCATTTGAAACATCTAGATGAATGGTTCAAAATTTTAAACTGTCTTGTAGATTTCACAAGTTTTAATCAATCAAGTAGAACCGTATTGAGCTCTGCAATTAGAAAGAGCTCTAAAAACACATTCATATTTTACATTAACCTACAAACCTGTTTAGTAAAGAGTCTGAAAAAATGACTGATAAGTTTCAAAAAGAAAAACCTATACAGAAGTAAATTTTTTATTTATTAGTGAGAAAGTTAATTTCTTTGTTTAGGAGAAAACACTGCTCATAGAAATCAGCTGTGGAAAAAAATAATTTTCACCATCTTCCTAATTTTAAAAATTAGTTATTGAAAGTCTCTACCAGCAATACCAGGTGTGTAAATATGATACGGGAATTTTTGTATAGAAAATACACATTTATTGTGTGAAAATGATAAAAAAATATTTTATTTCAAATATTGTCCGTTGCTAGCTATACATTTTTCCATCTCTCTGACAATTTATGAATGCTACACCAAAAAAACTGTTGCTCTTTTGAGGTAAACCAGTCATCAAGCCATTTTCGTACATTTTCATAAGAAGTGAAGCACTGCTCAGCAACTGTGTGTCCCATCGATGCAAATAAATAGCAGTTGGATGGAGCCAAGTCTGTTGAGTAAGCCCTATGCGAAAGTATTTCCCAACTAAATGCCTCAATCATTTCTCTGACCGGTTTTGCTGTGTGTGATGGTGCATTATCATGAAGCAAAATCACTTTGTGTTGCCTTTTTTGATATTCTGGCCATTTTTCACGCAATGCTTGATTCAAATGGATCATTTGTTGTTGGTAGCACTTAGTATTAATGGTTTTGCCAGGTTTTAGCAGCTCATAATAGATCACACCTGTCTGATCCCACCAAACCCAGAGCATTGTCTTCTTTCCATAGGATTTTGGCCTTGAAATCGATGTCGAAGGCTCGCCTGGAGTTACCCATCATCTTTTATGATTAGGATTCTCAAAATATATCCACTTTTCATCATCTGTCACAATTTGATGGAGAAATTACTTTATTTTGTACCTGGCAAGCAGCATTTCGCAAGTGGTGTTTTGGTTTTCTTGCTGTCTTTCATTCAGTTCATGTGGAATCCATTTTCCCATCTTCTGGATCTTTCCCATGGCTTTCAAATGTATGGAGATGGCTTCTCGTGTTACATTTAATTGATCCACAAGTTGTTGCGTTTGAGCATTATCCTCATCCAACAATGCTTGTTGCAATTCGCTTTCTTCAAACTTTTTCAGTGGTCTTCCATGTTCTTTGTTTCTCAAGTCAAAATTGCCACTTTTGAATTTTTTTTTCAACCATTCAAAGCACTGTGATTTACCAAGAGCATGTTCACTATAAGATTCGACAAGCATTCAATGCAATTCTTCAGCAGTTTTCTTTAAATGGTAACAGAAAATCAATGCTATCTGCCAATCGTAGTTTGTAGGTACAAAACCCGACATGTTCAACGCTAATTAAAAATATGCTGTTGTATGAAACTTGTATTGTTGTGAGTTGAAAATCTTTGTCAGCTGTCAAAGAAAGAAAATGGTGCCAGTGATGCGGTTTGACGGTAACTACATTGATAGCTAGGGCCATCTATGGGCAAATTCAGGTTTCACATTTACACACATGGTAAATGTATACTATTTATTACTTCTCATTTCTAGTTTAATTAAAATATCAACACCACGAATGAAATTAGGAAAAAAATATTTAAAAAATATAGAAAATATAAGAAATATAGAAAAAACACTTAGAAAAAAATTTTAATTTTTTGTCCTTGGACTGTTGTTAATAAAGCTTCAAACTTTTATTATATATATATATATATATATATATATATATATATATATATATATATATATATATATTTTTTTTTTTTTATTGCTTTTACAATATATAAATTAAAAACTAATGAGGATAGTCTACATCTTTATTTCATTTCTTTCTGAACAGCTTGCTTTTCCTTGTTTTCTACACAATATTTACAAATACCATGCAAATAACGTTTTTTTTAGCCTACCTTCTAAAATTAATCCAGAGGCTAAAACTGGTTCTTCTATAAATAATTTTGATTAATAACTTGGAAGCATGAATTGTTAAATTTACAATGTGTTGTTTTTAAATGGTCTTAATTTTTTTATGATAAAAACACAGTCTTATTTAAATTTTAAGGTACTCCTCCAGTCTCATTAACTTTTGCATTCTATATAATCCAACCTCCTTTAGCTTTCCCTTCTCTCCATAACATCAGTCTGCTCTTCTAACCTCTGATGTTATTCCACCGTAGCTTTTCTCTAGATTTTCTGTAACTTTGCATTTACCTATCTACCAATTTATAAATCACTACATCTTTCATTCAATCATATTTACTTAGCTGCTTTGCCCTTTTTAACACCAGATCTCATGCAGCTATCTGTAAAACAAATCACGTGAAAAGATGGTACAGAGTTGCCTTCACATCAAATTAAAATATATTTATTCTCTTAAAAAATCCTTTCTATGATTAAAAATTCATTTTTATTTTTACATGCTTTTCTTTAACTCACCTTCGTTCCACGGTTCACACTTCCATGGTTTTGCTATATTTCAGTGTGTTTTGGTACATTTTGATATATTAATAATATTAATTTATTTTCATATATTATAAAATATTTATATTCAATATAAATAGATTCTATAACACTTAATACTAAATTATACTGTAATTATATAATATGTAAAATTTAAATGTAATTAATAAATAAAAAATTAAATAAAAGTTTAAAAACATTTTTGTAAGAAAAAACCAAACGCCAGTGATAATTTCAGTTTTATGCTACCATATTGTATATATGTTTATACAATACTTACACATTTTACATTTATACATTCGCAAGACTACTGTCAATTTTAGAGTACAGTTTTTAGTGTCATAGTGCAGTTTTTAGTTCAATGTGATTAATTAGTTGATATTTAAGTGTATAATAATAATTTACAGTGACTAAAAAAGAAAAATTAAATATAATTTTTTTTAAAACATGGTTTTCTATACCTAAACATCATACTAAATATTAAAAAATAATATTTTCAAAAGTAAAGGACTACTGAAAAATTAAGTTTAGCATACAAAATAATTCAATTCGATTCGAGGGAAAAAAGAATCCAAACAATGGATTGCCCAGTAAACATAAATAGAAGATAATTTTGTTTTCAACAAAATAATATGAGTAAAGTTGTCTATTTTTGTAAGACTACAATGAAAAGCACGAGGCGTGCTTTCATATTCAATATCTACACAAATTCTTTAAATATGACAAAGGTTTTGATGCAAAACGGAAATGATAGCTTCCATATACAATATCTAGTAAATTTCTTTGGATGAACTAAAGTTAAGGTGCAAAATAGAACTGAGGTCATGCTCCAGTTTTTCATTGTGGTCTTGTGAAAATAAACAACTTTATGCATATTATTTTGTTGAAAACAAAATATCTTTTATTTATGTTTACTGGGTAGTCCATTGTTTGGATCCTTTTTTCCCCCTCAAATTGAATTGAATTATTTCATATGCTAAACTTAATTTTCCAGTAGTCCTTTACTTTTTAAAATATTACTTTTTAGTATGATGTTTAGATATAGAAAAGCATGTTTATAAAAGGTTTTTAATTTTTTTTTGTTTGCTACAAGAAGTCTGAGACTTGCATAGTAGTTTGACTTATAAAAATGTATGACAAACTCAAAAGTTCTGTAGCATGAAAAAATAAAAAAAACATTCCACTTAGAAGATGAAAAATTCTACAGCATAAATTAATTCAGTGAATGGTATCATTTCCACAATATCTGCTGGTTCTTCATTCCTTTCTCATCAATAATTTTCCTACTCGCTTCTTATTCTTATATTTTTATATATGAGGATTCAAATTTTCTAGGTAAGAAAACTCCATGTTAGTTTAAGAGGAAAGCTGTATTATGGTGGGAATATGTGTCAGTTGTGAGTTCTCTATTTTTTAAAGGCATATCTCTATTTTAACAGAACATAATCAAAATGTTTTTTTTTTTTTTTGCTTTGAATGTCTTAATAAAACATCAATCATTTATTATACTTATATACATTCCTGTCTGAAGTATAATGTAATTTCTATCAACATGAATGATATAAACCAATATTTAGCAAATTAAAAGTGTTAATTTATCCATTTGTTTATATTTTTTACGAATGTGCAGTCTTTGGAAAAAGAATAGTAACTTATTCTCAAATAATAACAATATCCACTATTATAATACCAGATGATAGAACTGTTTTCATGACAACAATACATGGGATTTTAAGAAAGGGCCTTATTATGTCTACATTGTCATATTTAATAAAATGTTTTTTAATAAATTATTGAACCATTTAAAAAATGTCCCATTAACGTACTTCAAAGATTTTTTTTTTTATGAAAAAATATTCCTCTGTCAATGAATTTATAAATGATACTAATTAAAAAAATTCACTAAACCCTGAATTTTCTTCATATTCATTTAATGTGAGTATGAATATATGCTCAAATAATTTTCATAACGCCTTCTGAATTGTGACATATTTTGTAGTTATTTTATGTATTTAGTATATTTGTATTTACTATTATTTCATGTATTTATATTTGAATTAATATAGAATTTAACTATATCTATTTTTAATGTGTTAAAGGTTTTTCTTTTCCTTTCCCTTTTTCCATTAAGTTTCAAGGTATTTTATTTTTATTTACTATAATTTTTTATGATTAATTATTAATTACATGAATTAATTCATTATATCAGTTAATCATGTAATAGTTTGAACCTTTGTGTGGCAATATGGTATAGAGATTTTTGTAAATTGTGAAAAATTGTATATTGGCAAATTCTGTGGCAGTTCCCTTTTTTATCCATTTACCTATTCCTAAGTGATTTACATAATTTATTACTATGCACCAATCAGAATAAAAAATTTATTTAGATTGTTGTACATATGTTGCTCCTAAACTAATGATCCATATATACATATATTTTAATCTCAACAAATATCATGATACTTGATGTGTCCTATGATGTCTGTGGATATATGATGCAGGTAGTTTGTGTATACACAAAAGTTAATGTTACTTTTACATATTGATTGTCTTGTATGTACATACAAGTATTTCAAACATATCAGTCTCATGTATTTTCAGTTTTCATTTTCAGCAACAACTTTAAAAAAAGTAAATGTTTATCTGTGTATTGCTTTATCTAGTTTTGAGATATTTTTATGTGTATGTACAAGTCAGTCACACAAAGCTAGTATATGTTTAGTATATGACCTTTAACTGACAAACTTTAAATAACAATACCTCTTTAGCTTCTAATGTGGGTATTATGTTCTCCTAGCTTAATATTTTAATTATTGCTATTATTATTAATAAATTAATTAAAATTAATTATTTTCTCTCTTTGCCATATTTTATTACTTCTGCTTAATTTTTTTTTAAACTGTTCAGTAATTCAATAAGTTAAGTGATAATTTTTTTTTTTAATTTTAGCTAGAATAACAATGTCAGTAACGAATCTTGAATTTCATTCTTTCCTTGGATTGTTACACCATTTTTTAAAATTTTCTTTCCATTCTGTCACTGATCCTTGTTCAGATAATTTGAAAAAAGCGGAGCTAGATTATGATCTTTATACATTATTTTCTATAATAAACCTTGTTTTCTTCATCTTGTATTTGATTCTTAATAACTACATTTTAACCTTATTTCACTTAAAATCTTTTATTAAATTTCACTTAAAAACATTTTATTCCATTTGAGGGCATCAAATCTCTTCTTATGATTTTCAAATGGCATTTTTTTCTCAGCAAGTTTTCTAAAATTAATTCTGATTGTCAAAAGAGCCTCACTTTATACTTATTTTCCTTCTTAAGCTGAGAACTGATCATCTTTAATTCACCTTCCACTCGTATTCAGTACATTACTCTTAGTGAGAATCAAATCATTTACCTCAGCTCCTTTATTTTTGTTTTAAATTCTTTATAATTTTTTTTAAATTTAACAAATTCTAATAATAATATATATAATCTACTTAATAATAGATTTTTCCTTCATTCAACACTTCTCCGGGAAACATTTCTCATTTGTATATTTCTTCTTCATCTTTGTATTACTGTTTTTTTATAAGTTTCTTCATCTTTCTTAAATAGAAGTATTGTATTTACATCTTAAAATGAATACAAAATGTTATTTCACAGAATTAAGACAAACTTCAATGGATATATTTATTTCAACAGCTCAACATGTTCCTTTCTCTTTATCCCCGTACAATTAACAACTACTTTGAAAACATGCTTAATACTTTTAGTTTTAATTTTCTAAATTTTGCTCAATATTGCTGGCTTTTTTCTAATTCAATCTAGCACTTTTGCATTCCTGATTCTTTCTTTCATTCTATCTTCTTCATCCATAACCACATCATACTAAAGCTTTAATGATATTTTTCTACCCATTTCCAAAGGGTTGCAGAGTTATAGATCATAAAACTCCAAAATAAAGCATTTTATAAATCTTTTACATGCTTCGTTTATGTAGCATATATGTGTGTGTGTGTGTGTGTGTATAGCTTGTCCAAGCCAAATTGGCACAGATCTGATCTAGGTGACAGTTGCCTAGCTAGCGTGGTGCTATAATGTGCTCCTTGTAGAAGATTGTATATATACGGTATAATAAATTGTACGGTATATATATATATATATATATATATATATATATATATATATATATATATATAGTATAATTTTTTTTAAATTTAAAGTAATTTTTTAAAATAACTAATTTTTTTATAATAATTTATTGTATAATTTAGTATTTTTTATACTAATGTTAATTCCAATCAATAAACAATTCACATCATAAATTTTAAAATTATTTTTAGTCTTATATTTATATAAAAAAACAAATAAATTCATAACTGAATAAAACAATACATAAATATTAAGCTAACTTATTTTTAAATACTTAAAGTAAAAACAAAATTTAAATATAATTATTACCTTGAAATGTGGGCATTGCTTGTTTTTCTGTGTTTTTATAATTGTTTTTACTAACTTGACAATACTTTTTTCAGTAGAACTTTTACACTTTTTACGTTATAATGTATTTCGTTATGAATTCTGTAACTAGCACTAGCATAATACAGTAAAATATTACAAAGTTGCCGAATATATAGCACTTCACTCCTTACTGCATGTTTTCGTCTTCTTCTGACGATTTTGATGAATCTCGCTTCCCAAATTGATGATGACACGTTCAATTTGTTGTTCTAGCGGTCCTTGAAGCTTGCGACACTCATCTTCGTTTTTTTAACATGTTCGCAACATTTTATTCAGTCCTCGACTGAGAGTTCTGCGAACTTTTCATGACAAATTTCCATTGTTGCAGCTGTCGTAAATTGTATATTTTCGGCTGCGATCCGGTTCTTCACCCGTGTCCATATCATCTCAATGGGATTCAAATCGGGATGATATGGGGGTAGGTGTAAAACTGGGAACCCGCCTTCCTCCAATATCTTATATGTTTTCAGATGATCTTCATTTTTTTAATTGTCTCATACAACTGAACTTTCATCAAATTTTCATGTAGTAGCTGTTAGTCTGCAGCCAGTCAATCATTGATTTTTTGATGATGCTGAATTCGGTGCTCGGCTTTCTTCAGCATTGTGATAAGAAGCACTATCTAAAATCACGACACTGTTTACTGGCAAGTTAGACATTAATTTTTCTCTTGTCCACTTTAAAAACATGTTGCAGTTCATCTGAGAATGATAATCACTTGGCCTTCCATACTGTCAAGCAGTTGGGAACGAATCCCATTTCACCACCGGCGTGGATAAATTACTATCCTTTCTCCTTTTGAAATTGGCACAGCAAAACACTCAGACGCATTTGAAGGTTGCCAACGTTTCTGTTGGCAATGAGAACTTAAAATATTAGTCTCATCGACGTAGACGATTGGTCTTCCTTTAACTCGATATTTTTCAATTTTTTTCAACTACACAAACCGTTACTGAATATCATGTTTTTCAGTAAGAATTTCCCTGTTATTTCTGATTCTCTTCCATTTTAAGTCCGTGCTTAACAAAAGTGTGTCTGTAAGCTACTCTTTTGCCTGTTAAATATCCCATGATCACCTTTTAGTTTTGCGGCAAGTTTCCTTAGAGAAGCCAAGCAGCCCTTGGTTAAGTAAAATTTTAACAGTTTACGTTGTATAGCATTTCGATCAAAACTGTCCAGGTTTGTCACTTCCTTTTTGCATTTTATTCCTTTGCGAGGAGAGTTGAATTTTTCTTCCGAAGTTATCTCGCCAGTAAATCGATAAACTGTTCTTTTTGAGACTCCTGTAGCACGTAACACGTTCTACAACTGTTTTGGAGTCACTAACAAACATTCCAGCTGCAGCTTCTCCCGTCATGTAATTAAAAACGTTGTGTATAATTTCTTTCCCTTGGCGGTGATTCTCTCTTCCATGTAAATTAGACGTAATATGCAAAACAATAAAATCAATTCACTATCATAAGAATTGAGCCGACAAAAATTTACTAATTTAACGCCAATAAATTACTTTTAAAATTTCACTTAAGACTTCAACTACTTTCAAGAATTGAAACTCAAAGAACGCTATAATCGGACAATAACCTTACTCTTCGGACACACACAATTAACTGGAGAAGTTTTAACACACGCTGAGTTTCTGATTGCTGGTGGTACTAGACTGACCAACCACATTAGAAAAATTCATTAAATAAGAGTAACAAAAAAAGTGAAAATTTATTTAAAGAAATTTTAAAGAGAAACCTGAGTCTTGACGTAACTGCCCGCCAAAAATCATGTGATTCGTGTTATTGTTTGTAATAATTTAATTTATAATATAAAACATATATATATATATATATATATATATATATATATATATATGATATGGAATTACACGAACGGAATTAAACGGAATCATTTACAAAAACAAGTTAGTCTCTGAATGAATCAGGAATGGTTTGTATAAATAGAGATTTAATGTTTTATTTGAATGTTTAGAATGATACATCAGTCGGTTATTATTTACACAAACATGTATAAAGAGATTTTACTTATGTACGACTCATTGGCAAGACTAGCGTTCGGTTGTTCACCACTCCCAGGACAAATGGCGGAGAGCGTAGCATACACAGTAGACATCAACCTTGTGCTTGTTTGACTTGGACATTACATACAGTTATAAAACTGTAAACAAATATATTTTGTTTAAACACTAATCAGTAACAGCCGATTAATCTGCATAATGTTTCATAACATATATATTTCAGTATCTAATAAAAAAATGAAATATTAACTTAATAATATATAAACTGAGGATTAAATAAGTAACTAATAAACACAAGACGTGAATTTGCTCATTGATTGGAATAAACAATAGTTGTATCGTATACATACTCTCTTTAATCGAATAGTATTATCCAACAAAAATTACAATGAAACTGTAAACCGTACGGTAAGAGTCTCGCAGATATCATTTCATCCGCTCAAAAAACAAAAATTTCTGTAATATAAATAAAACTGTTTTTAACAAAACGATACTGATATCAAAAAGGGTAAGACACTACAACATTTCTATTATCAAAATCTGTTATTAATTTAGAATTTTGTTAAAAATAAAATATATGTAACAGACAATAGATATACAATAATGGATAATAAACAATGTTTAAGAGTTCCATGTAATAAGCAAAAAATAGAAAAAATTGTTACGAAACTCTTACAGGACCGATTGAAACAACGAATAAACATAAGAATTGTGTTATTTCCGTAAATGTGATATGTACTACATACAAATGAAATCGGGCAAGTAAGAGTTATGTAACAATTTTTTTTGGTTTTTTTGCTTATTATTTGGAACACTTAAACATTGTTGTTATCTATTATTCTATATCTATTGTCTATTACATATATTTTATTTTTAACAAGCTTCTAAATTAATAACAGATTTTGATAATAGAAATATCGTACCTTACCTTTTTTTGATACCAGTATCATTTTGTTAAAAACAGTTTTATTTATATTAAAGAAATTTTTATTTTTTGATCGGAAGAAGTGGTATCTTTTTTTTTTCTTTTTCCTGTTTAGACTCCGGGAATTACCGTTCAGGTATTACTTCAGAGGATGAATGAGGATGATATGTATGAGTGTAAATGAAGTGTAGTCTTGTACAGCCTCAGTTCGACCATTCCTGAGATGTGTGGTTAATTGAAACCCAACCACAAAAGAACACCGGTATCCACGACCTAGTATTCAAATCCGTATAAACGTAACTGGCTTTACTAGGACTTGAACGCTGGAACTCTCGAATTCCAAATCAGCTGATTTTTTTTTTCTTTCCCCTCAAGGCCCGATCCACGATCCCGTATAACACGGCCTTGAGGGTGCCAGTTGCCTGTACTCCCCTAGGAGGCTATGCTATTCCTGACAGCACCCCCCCCCCCTCACCGGTGGCTGGGTCTCAGTCTTTCAATAAGCGTCTGCCTCTAATCCGGAGTCCCCTACTGGGGCCCCAGACCGGGTCTCGGTCTTTCTTTTCCCCACCCAAGAACCCCAGGAGACCCCGTTCAATCATTGAAGGTGGGACGCCGGAGCATCCCACCCCTCTTGAACGGAGCTGTGCTCCCTGCCCTAACGCTAACACCCTTCATCCATCTTCCACTTCTTCCAGGGTTTTCTTTCAGATGATGTTCCCTATTACCTTACTGACTGTAGACCAGTTCCGCTCATCATGAAGCATTATCTCCACTATATTATCTGCGGTAACCTCTCCAAACCGCGTCCGCATCATCATCCTGTCTTCCTCCCACCTTGAGCACTGGAAAACAATATGTTCTGTGGTATCCCGCTCTCCATAATACTGGCAGCTTTCAGACGACCGTCTCTTCCTGCCGCATAGATAGCTATTAAAGCTAACATGCCGCGATAAAAATTGGGTTAGCTCAAACGTGAGTTCCCCGTGCTCACATCTGAGGCAAGGCCTGATATCAGGTATTAACTTCTTCGTCCAGAGACCCAGCTCTGATCCAGTCCATCTCTCCAGCCAGCGCTCTGTCGTCTCCTTCCTAGCCATGCTTTTTGTCATTCATTCTCTTCTTTGCACCCGTTCTTCCGCCAAGAGCTCCATAGCGGGGAGCGAGGCAATCACCCGAACTGCTTCTGTAGAGACCGTTCAGTAAGCCCTAGCAACGCTGATTACCAGTCGGCGCTGCAGCGCCGCAAGCATCCAAACGGCCACTTTCGTGCACAATGGCTTCTTCTACACTGGCACGGCATACAAGGGAACGGACCGAGCCACCGTCGCCAGCATCCTCCTCTTTTGTGAGCTCGGCCCGCAAACCTTGCTCATGAGCATTGAGACAGCCGACACTGTTCTACCTTCCTTGTTGACAGCCTGCCTGACATGATCTTGAAAGGCTCTCTGGCTGTCAAGCCAAACCCCCAGGTATTTGGCTCTAATGACCAGCTCGATAACGACCTCCCTTACCTGTAGCCTGATGAGGGAGAGTCGCCTTTTCCCGGCCATCACCAACAGCTTCGTTTTCTCTGCAGCCAGGCAAAGGCCGTTGCCCGTCAACCATCTTTCGAACAATAGAGTGGCCCCTTCACCTTTCCTGATTATCTCCTCTTCTGTTCTGGCGTCTAATACCATGGAGACGTAATCGGCAAAACCGGTAACCGAAACTCCCTCAAGGTACTTCAACCTGAGGACGCCACCGTATGCTAGGTTTCACACGATCGTTCTTTGGTGGTTGGGTTTCAATTAACCATACATCTCAGGAATGGTCGAACTGAGACTGTAGAAGACTACACTTCATTTACATTCATACATATCATCCCGATTCATCATCTGAAGTATTATCTGAAAGGTAATTACCGGAGGCTAAACTAGAAAAAAGAAAGAAGAAATAGTATAAATTATAAAACTACCAATTGCATCTCACTTATCAGTAGTACAGAAATAAAGGTAGCGTCAAACATAACGTCATTCCAAGATTGCGGCCGTCCGCCATCTTAGCGGCCATCTTGTCCACCATTTTAAGATGGCGACCAAGATGGTGGACAAGATGGCGGTGGTTGGTCATCTTAGATTGTGACGTCAGTGACGCCATAGCTAACCAAGATGGCGGTGGTCAGCAATCTTGGATTGTGACGTGTTTTTTGGCGACGTACCTGGCGAGCCTCACTTGGCGAGGATGATCCTGGTCGTCCCGGTGACGGCGTCGGGAGGCGTGCCTCACAGAGAGAGGTTCTCGTCGCAGATCGTGCACCGGGAGGCGGCGGCGACGAAATTACACACACACACACACACACACACGTGAATAAAAAACAATTTTTTAGACATACCTCGGGGATGATCCTGGTCTCCCAGGCGATGGCGTGACCGAAGAAGAGAGAGGTGCTACGTCGTAGATCGTGCACCGAGAGGCGCCGGTGTGTGCGTCAGCGGAGCGACGTAGAGAGAGATGTTTACAGTGCGGGACGCGGCGGTCGACTGAAGAATTGTGGGTCCGACGCTGTCTGAAGCTGTCCAATCGCAGCGTCGAGAATCAGCGCGCATGCGCACTAGCCGTTAGTGTATACGTGCGAACTCCAACGTCGTCGTCGTAGCGTTTCTAATAGATCCTATAAGGATTTTTTTTTTGATAATTTCGAGGCACGTTTGTGTTGTAACCGTTTAAATCCAGTTGTGTTTGTATATGACCGAAAACATTTTGTGTGATTTCATCATTCGCAATCTGTTATTGAAAGTGAATACATCTTTTGTATTCTCTTTTGATCTCTTTTGAAAGAGAGATCATTATCTTTTCATATTAATGAGGAAGGTTACACTTTAATTACACAGCAGCTTTTTGTTGCTTTTGTTTCTTACTACCTTTACAACGACAGGCTGTCATTGCAAGACGACGACCGACCTCCGAAGTTGATGGAACTTGACCATCATCAAAAAACGCGGGTCGTGTTATCTCTTGTACCAGTGGATTAACGGGCGCTGCCAGCTTAATATCAACCCCTGAAGTTCACGGTATTGCCTGTCATCGACGATCGCAGATAAATCATCAAATATTAATATAACTTCGTCAGCCAATAAATCAAAAACTTGTTATTGTTGCTGAGTCATCTGCAACAGACAGGGTTTTATTACTTCCATAAAACATTTTTTGAATTCCAGAAATGGGAATAATATATTCTATCTATCTAAAAGTTTACCTTTTAGAGTCTTTAATTGAATGTTGCAGCGCTTTTTTGCCTCACAATACACGCCGCAACAATATTACTAACAGCAAACCTGTTATTAGTTGCAACAACAAAACATTCATTTATCAGTTCAAAGGTTCTATACACAACCGCTTCCAGTTATTGCTTACTTTTGTAATAGGATGCTTAACGTATTGATGATGTAGTTCAACCGTATGATGGTAATTGTAATGTTGAGATCAGGGTGACTAAATAATAAATAATTTTACAATAAAAAAAGGTGATCAACTCTATTCTCTATTCACATAAAAAGTGAAGGCGCACATTTGCGCGTTCGCTTTTCTATTATAAAAATCATTTACTTCATTTCATCCTTTATTATGAAACCAATCTCTAAATCTTTTCACGCCATCTCGACATAACTTAGTTTTACATAAATACAATAATGAATTAAATAAATGAATAGAGTTAACATATTTTAATCTAATATAATAATATATTAAGATTCGTATTTAAAAAAAAATAGTTTTAAACAAATACTTACTGTATTTATTTAATCTACAGTACTTACTAAATAATAATATATATAAATATTTAACTTTATTTGCGTCATTACAAATATTAATTTTATTTACTAACATAATAAAATAGACTTAAACAAAAACAAAATTTTACTTTTAATTCAACTGTATGTAATTATTATTTTCATTTAAAAATGTATAATTATTTATATATTATATATAACAAGTATATACATAATTATTATGATCGCTTGAATTAAATAAAAACACAATCTTAAAACGCATATTAACTAAATTCCATTTTTATTTTAAATCGTATATATAATTATTGCTGAAATTAAACAAAAACAATATTATCTGTTTAAAAATGATTAATAAGGCATTGTTTTCCTCACCAGTATAAGAAAAATTACGTAACACAGTAATGCAGTTCTAGCACACTAAGAACACACTGTAACAATCAGGCAACTTGGCGCGTTTGGCAACAAATTGTACAAACTAGTAACTTCGTATTTGGCAACACTGTGCACAAGCCGGCAACGTCGCATTTAGCAAGTCCTTGATCTTTTGACGTCATAGAAGTAAAAAATTATCGTTGATGAAACTCCGGATGAATTATTTACACAACCGTGTCGGCCTTGCTCTCTTTCAAAACTAGTAAACAGGAAAACCGCCGTAGAATGGTCAAATGTGGATGTAACGTTGTCACATTGAAGCGACGTTGTAACATTGAAGCGCCGATGCCGGCTTGAGCATAGTGTTGACAAATGGAACGTTTCAATAGTGAAGTGTTGTTGTCACATTGATGAGGCGACTTTGCCGGCTTGTGCACAGTGTACCAAATGCGACGTTGCCATTTCGAACGGCAAGTTAGGTTTGGCAAAACTGTTGTGCTAGAACCAGCATAACTACACTAGTGACATTCAGTTGCTTCTCTTTATTTCATAATGTTCAAGAAATATATCGATCGTGAAATCTTTTTAAGTACGTCACACAGAATATTTCATTAATACTATTCACGTGTCAGACCTTACAGCGTTCACTACTAGCGTTTGTCATGTGTAACAAGGAAAAAAAGCACGGGAAAATGTGACTGGTGTTCAGTCATTACAAGCATTAAGGTGGCAAGCACTTCTAAATGATATTCTAACGCATAGTAAAACAATATACTATTACTCGAATACAATTACTGTTAAGAAAGATCAAACGTATCAGTTTTTAAAAAGATACAGTAGATTGTTGCCGCAAAATTTTGATATCTTATGTGTTTGGCCGGAACCGAATGATGAAGAAAAGAAGATGTATTTGAATTGTCGATAACTTTAGATTATTATATATTTGGAGGAGATGCGATTTACGTGATTTTAGTGGAAAGTAACTTCTGAATAAATAGCCCTTTTAAGGACTGCAACAGTGTAACACAAACAACACAAAATTACACACATACACAAAACAAAAACACTTTAAACACCCGTACAATAATGTATAACTATAGTTTTAATTTATTTAAAACAATAATTATTGCAGTTACAGTTGGATGAAGTGGTTCCAAGGCTCGTTATTAGATATGATATTGGATTTATCCAGTCAGATTATGTTACAAATGGTGAGGAGAGTGTTTAACACAAATACATTTACTTTAAGATGGTCTTGAAAAGGACCATTTTTTAAAAGTATTTTTATAAATATATCCGTATATGTTTATATATTTTATCATATTCACCCATTTTTTATTTTTTTCGTTGAAGATATTCTTCTTCGGTTCATAAAGGTATTCCTTATTGATTCTATGTAAACATATACTTTCTGAATATTCGGACCAATGTTTTCTAGTATATCACTCAACAACGTACAGTAAAAACACCTCATCTGTAGTCAGATCCATTTTTGAAGTGACGGTGCGTTAGATTGATCTTCGCTATTTTTACACCAAGTTAGTAGGATGTGATGGATTGACTTTCTTCCCTGTAGTAATAAATCATATAATGTTGAAGGGGGGATAAGATAGTGTGAATTCGTAGAATACATGTGATTGGTGATAAACATTTCCTCTTTTAAATGGCAAAAATAATGATTAATTAATTTTTTTTTATAATCGGAGTTGAGTGGATGTGTGTGGTCGGTGATAAGCAGACCGATACATGTTAGTTTTTTTAATAGATAAGATTGTGTCAATACTTGATGTTTGTGTGTATGTGTGTATGTTTGTGTGTGTGTGTGTGTGTGTGTGGGAGTGATAGGAAGGGTATAAATTGGTTGCTCCTAAACGTTTTAGAATCATTCTACAACCGTCCGTTGAAGGAGATACATCATACATAATGACTGATTCAGTAAGCAATACTTTTGTCAATGAAGACGCAAGTAAAATGGTCAATTCAAAAAGAAAACACTCTGTAGAAGAACTTAACAACAAAGGCATACCATATTATTTCATGTAGAAATGTGAATACAAAATTTGGGAAGAGAATATTTGTAAGATCCAGGGTGATGATGAGCCTTTCAAAGTGTTTTCACCGAAAAGGTTCACCGAAGTCTTCGGTGAAGAGACAGTGAAAAATATAATCGCGTTAAAGCTAAAGCTGATCTAAGAGGGACATGACGGTAATTCATACAAGGTAACTGAATAAACTGTTCTTTTCAGGACAAAATACAACATAATTAACACAAACAACACATATGCACACGTACACAATACAAAAACACTTTAAACCTCATATAATAATGTATGACTATTATTTTAATTTATCAGTAGTTATTAAAATATTGAATGCAGTGGTTACAAGGCCCGTGGCATCTGATATTAGATTTATCTACTATCAGATTATGTTACAAATGGTGAGGAAAGTTTTATTTCAATTTTTTTTTAAATCTACTTTTCAGTTTTACAACAGGGAGTGGAACTATATTTATGTATGCGAAACTCACAGAGCCAAGCAGTAGTAGAACTTGGAAACATATTCATAATATTTCTATACAAAACCATGATGTCATGAGTAATCAACAACAAACGCAGATGATAGAATTGATAAACTTACATTAGAATACGAGTTTTGCATATATAAGTAGTTCAATAACCAATTCCTCCTCCCTCAGATAGATATGCCTTCTTGTGCAAGTTTATCAATATCTTTCATCTGCGTCTTTTGTTCATTACTCATGACATCATGGATTTGTAAACAAGTATCATGAAGATGTTACTATGTTATACTACTGCTTGACAAAAGAAAAGAAAAGAAAAGAAAAATACTTTAAATCCTCAACGAATAATATGTAAGAATTTTGTATAATAATATAATAGTCATTAATGTTACTGGATGAACGTTCCAAGGCGCGTAATATAATTTGATGTCCACTATCAAATTATATTACAAATGGTGAGGAAAATGTATAAAAATTAATTGGGATAGAGTGAAATTTTGTCCTACATTTAGCCCGTTATTTATTTCCTCGCAGGCGTCTAAGTTGTCCAGATGATATATATGTAGGCTTACGTATGACTTTTTTTCTTATAGGACGCTAGTAGGACGATGGGCTAGAGAGTTGAGAGGATGGTTGCGACGTTTGGTCTCAGATTCAAAAATAATTTTTCTGATTATAAGGAAATAACAATATTAATTTCTTTCCGGTATATAAGGAAAAAATAATCGGTAAACCGCCGCGTGATTGCCGGCTACTCTTCCCACTCGCGCACCGCAACTCACACCGTCAACATCCTCTGCGCTGCCCTGTAGATGTACGCACGCAAACACCACCTCTCGGTGCAGCGTATACAATCACCACTCTCGGTGACGCCGCCTGGTGTGATGGCCACAACGACAAGGATCATCCTCTAGGTACGTCTAAATCTAAAAGTAATTTTGCACAAACGACTTATGTAGATCAAATTTAACTCACTGTGTCGGGAAGCCGCTGTAGCCAATCGGTTCAAGGCGTCAGTCGGCTCCGTCCCTCAGTCGACCGGTTCGAATTCTAGCCAGTACAAACACTTTTTTCGCTTTAAAAAAATTACTTATTTCTAACACGTGACGCCACAGTCGACTACAACAGCAGTTCGACAGCGCTAACAATATTTTAAATATTCAAAGCGTAAAACAAATCAAATTGGCTGGTAACAGTCGTCAGAAACATTACCCAAAATGGCTATGGTGAGGCCGGAAGGTGGTGTGATCATATCAAGTGACTTCCGGTCACCATCTTGGTCGCCATCTTGGAAGACCTCATTTCCGGCGGCAGTATTCCAATTTCCGCACTACTGTTATTCTATCCGTTTCACTTAAAGAAGTCATTGTTATTTGAAGATTTCATATTTAATTAAACTAGATAAATGAACGAGGAAGCTAATAATAAAACATTCACCAAAAAGCAAATTTGAACCGCTAGGCCACAACCTAATTTTTACTTTTTTTAAATGTTATCATTTCTAGAGTATATTGAAGTAAAAAGGTGAAATACGTAGTTAATAATTTGGATTGCTGTAAATTAACAGCTGATAAGTAACAAATGTCAGCTAATATTAACACTGGAAATTAATTTTTATTTAGAGAGTAATATCGGTTGATATAGCCGTTTATTTTGTTGTTGTGTTGTTAATTATTTGTTATTGTTTATTACTATCAATATTATAGCGCTCTTTGAAGTTCATTATTTTATGCATTATGAATCTAAAATGCAATAAAATTGTTCATTTAACGAGTTTTACTTCGTTTTATTGTTAACACGGTTTTTCTGTCATTGTAAATTTGAATGCTTGTAACTGGATAACAAAGGCATTAACAGAAAAACGGGGTTCACCATTATTTTTGTTATAACATTTTAAATCAAAATCATATGTCATATGTCCACTTTTTTGTTTAAAAAAATATTGAATTTGATTCAATATGGCGGATCCAAGATGACGATCAAAAATTAAAAATTCTCCAATGCGCAGATTTTCTTTATGTAGAACCACGTTTCTTTCTGCCTGCAATTACCTCTCAGATATGCTGTATAATGCTATTTCCATACTTAAATATCACACGGTATTGCGATAATAATAGAAATTGATCTTTTACTAGAAATAATAAAACCAAATATAAAAATTAAAAAACACCACTTGCAAAATATAAATAAGTAAATTGGACTACAAAAAACCGACAATAAATTGAACTAAAAAAAAGAAAACAAGTTATGAAAATAAAGAAGTAAACATCGTTATACAGTATTTAATTACATTAAATAATATGTGACCGATCAACTTTCAGAGTTTTAATTTGTTTCAACATATTTTTCATATTATAGAACTAGCAGACATTTAAGTTTGTCTAATGGTTAAGTTCTCACCAGGTCTTACATCGATATGAAAATTTTGTCCTTCATCGAAAATTTTTAAATGGAGTCAGGACCTTCAATATCAGGATATATCAGTCAGGATCTTCAATATAGGACAATTACTACTATTCAGAATCCTCAGACTGGATTTAAAAATTTTCGTTGAAGGACAAAATTTTGTTATCGATGTAAGACCCGGTGAGAAATGAATTATTAGACAACCTTAAATGACTGCTATTTTTTACATTTTTGTCCGTGAAAATGTTACATGGTCTATGTTTCATTACACATAATTTTGTAAAATGTTTCTGCTAATTGTAATTAAATAACGTTCATGGATTAAGCGCACTAACAACAACAAAAGGTTTTACAACGAAAAGCTTCAAAATCCTGTACAATTTTAGCTGTTTCTTGACCTGTGTTTTTTTAACATAGGTTTAACTCCAGTTTTTTCCTTTTTTATCCCTAAAACACAAATATAATTTTAAATAAATATTTATAAACAAAAATTAAATAATAAAAACAAAATGAAGAAAAATAAAGACAAAAATTTGAACTAACAACTGTATAATAAATTGTATTGTGAATTATAAACTGTCCGTTGTTTATGTTTGCATTTGTTCTATATTATTTATTTTTATGAAATTTCAGAAAACTTACATCTACAACAATTTTTATTAACAAAATATAAAAAAATAATAAGCATAATAAATGTTATTGTAAAGAACGTGCTCTTTATAGTAAGTAATACAAGTTATTATAGAGTTCTAACTTCCGCTAGATGATAGTTGAAGCGCTTCATTCAAAATAAAAATGTGAGCATATATTTATGCGAGCAAACAAATCAACGCACTATGCCTCTTGATACGAACGATAAATAATATTAAATTTAGTAAATCACATAATAACTGTCTGAAGACATCAATGCTGATGCGGACAATGATCGATATAGACCACCAAATTAAATTTCACAAAAGAAGTTCTACGTTATTTATTTACACGATTTTTTTATTTTTACGATTTATATGGTAGTGATCTTTCAACTACTGTAAATATTCCGGGCTTCAAAAGAAAAGTACATTTAAAATTTCGTAATGATCAGTTCAATAGGTTTCGCGGTTATCGGGAACAAACAAAAAATACGTTGTCTCTTTATGTAGAGGTTATATGTACATATAGGAATGTATATATATTTATTCACACTGTGGAAACACAATACGTTATGTATTGTGTTTAAAACTACGTTATGTAGTTTTTAAAAGTGCCGTGATAAAGTGCTATGTTTATAAACTGTGACATTCAGTTTCTCACGTATATTGCAAATATGACTCTCCCGATTCAGTTTATTATCGACAAACACACCCAGGTATCTGACAACATTTATTCGCTTAATGACTTGTCCTCCCATTGTTACTTTTAGATTATGTGCAATTTTTCTGTACTTGCAAAAATAAGTGATCGCATTATTCTATATTAATTATATTATCGTCCTTAAATTACAAGAGCCGTTCAGTAATTAAAGACGCAAATGGCAACACTGAAACCTATTCAATAGACTAAACTGAAACCGTCTGATGTTCAAGTCAGTACTCTTGACGTAGAAAATATTAGCGTTCGAAAACACAATCTTCATTGTTACAACCTGTTTTGTTTATATTAAATTATCGGCTTTGCTTGAAACGTGTACTGTGGAAGAACAGTTCCTATGCTGTGATAAGATTTTTATTTTTTGAATGTATATAACAGTCGAAATTCACTCGAGGATGTTAAAATGATATAATAAAAAGCGGTATTAATCGTGCAAATTTTTATAAGCGGATCGAACAGTTTAAATCGGACAGAATAATTGTCACCGCGTTTCATTGTAGTGGAAGACCGTTAGTAGTTTGTCTGACGCTTTGTAAAACAACGTTAAAGATCCTATTCTCGAGGATAGACTCACCAAAACTAAAAAAATTGCTCAAATTTGGAGTGTGAGTATCGGCACTGTCCGTTCCGTAATCTATGATGAGCTGAATCCTCTCCAAACCTTGGGTTCCAAGACGTTAGGCGATTCAAAATCACAAAGACATCCGAATTCAGATTTGTACGGAACGTAAACGAGGGTTTTTAGCGAGAGATACTCGCTAATTGCTTTTTATATTGAATAATAATTTGAGATGAAACTCAGATTCATCATTTCGAGCCGGAATCCAAAAGTCAGAGGATGGAATGGAAAAATCCGAGTTTACCCGCAAGCAAACTATTCAAAAACTACAATCAGGCGGTAAAATGATGTTAACGGACTTTTGGGACTATAATGGTCGAATTTACTGCGATTATTTGGAAGAACAATTTACAACAAACAGTCAGCGGTATTGTGACGTGCTACAAAATAGAGTGAGACCCGCAGTAAGTAGAAAACGTCCTGCTTCTCTCTCAAAAGGCGTAATTCATAACACCCGCTATCCCATACCGCTCAAAAGAACGGGAAGCTATTCAAAATTATGGTCGGGAGGGCTTTCCACATCCCCCCACAGTCTTGATCTCGTACCGACAGATTTTTGGTTTTTGGTTTTTTCCTTTTAGAGTTTTTACACGGCGCCGAGATCAGCAACAACGAGCGGGTCAAGAATATCTAAGACATGAAGGTGAAATGTTTTCGCAACTGTAATAAGTAAGCATACAGAAAGATGGGAAAATGTCTAAATATGGCTGAGGATTATGTCATAAAGTAGTATTAGTGTCATTTGGTTGATTAAATAATAATTTTCCCACAGTCTTTTGTTTTTTTTTATTTATTGAATGACCCTCGTACTTTATTAAACAATAAGTACAAGTATAAAAATTGATAGACACACACACACACACACACCTTTTTAGTAATCTGCATCTAACATTCACAGATATATGTATATAAAGATTGTACGCTACCTGATCGTGAAATACGTAAAATAATCACTGACATCGCCTTTTTTGGCATAACAAACAACTCATATTAAGGCTACTAAGGAAACTGAAGAATAAACTGGTCTCCGGTTGCCTTCTTCAAATATAGGTGAAGAATAGAATATTCTCACATATAGGCTATGAATCAATCGATGTACACAAAATGATTTTAAAAATGTAACTGAAGATGTAAAGTAATTATTATAAATAGATAAAATATATAAATAGTTATATTTTTGCATTCGTGTATGGTTTTCTTGTATAATAATATTTTTAAATAATATAATGACTTGTTAGTAAAGAAAAGAAAACAAGTAGTTTCATGCGTGTACGTAATATTTCAATAAAGAATATCAGAAAAATATTTTACAAAGAAAGCTTCGGACTATTTATAAAGAAAAGAAATCCAGGAAAAACATTTTCCATTTATTTTGGTTCCCTCCCTTAAATGAATTTACTTTATTGTTTCAACAACAAATAACGCTAATATTACATATATGAATGTATAAACTGCAACGCCTAACGCATAGAATTTTATAAATAACTCTAAGTGCAGTTAACGTAATAGAATATATGGCCGTATTAAATGGATTACATACGGTCGGACCCAGAATTAGAGATTACAGATTAGAAATCGTAAATGTACGGCAGGAATAAGTACAAAGCCTATAATGTAAAGAGAGAGAAAGACAGACTGATGGACAGACAGAGCGGCGAGGGAGACGGTATCAGAACGAGTGTCGTATGATGCTGACGAGGGGAAAGAGTGGGCGGCGGTAGATATGATGGTGGCGAGCAGGCGGTGGATGGATGAACAGCTATTGTGCTATCGTACAGGGAACGAGCCGGCAGCAGAGCGTAGTAGTAGCAGCAGCCGCACGATTGTTCTCCGGTGATCAGTGTTCCGGAACGCAATTTGAGTCGGGCCCCGCCATCGCAATTTCCCGGCGATACGCCATCGAGAAGAGCTTAACGAAGCAGACTGAAATTTGATTTTCTTCTCACCCCACTTCCCTGCAAACTCTTCCATTATTGAACACTACACAGTACAGTTGAGGACAAAATTTTTGCTAACGCTAGTACAAACCCGTTTTACCGGTTTTACTTTCGTTTCTATTCTTCATATTTTATCGTTTAACTTCGTTCGGTTCCGCCAACAGAATCTAAGAAAAGCGTTATGAAAGCAAATAAAATAAGAATCACTGTTGAAAGTAGAAACGAATAAATTTAAAGGAAACAACAGGTTTAAACGAACAAAGGAAACATCGATTGATGATTACTTGTTATATTAACGTTCATTTGCTTGATCGTATGCGTTCATATTTTCGCGCAAATAAATCAAGTAAATACATTACATAGAAACAAGTAATAAAAAAAAATTAAAAGCAATCTCAAAATAAAACAAATAAGACAGACAAACACACACACACACACACACACACACACACACATATATATATATATATATATATATATATATATGCTATTTAGGATCAACGAAGACAGTGCTGGAAAGCCCTAAAGCTATAGAATATGACATGAGTAAATAAAATAGAGGGATTGTTATATTGCTACAGCACGTATTAATAAATAAAAATAATAATGAAGGAATTTTGTGAAGATAATAAATAAAATAGGTGCAGAAAAGTTTTAATCCGAAAAGTTATTTCTGTGTGTATTTAAGGACACGTTAGGACTACGATGAAGAAAATTTATATGTATGTAAATAATTATCTTTTACTTAAAAACTCTTATTTATTTAAAAGGAAATTTTAAAATTTAATTTTAAATAAATCGACGGAAAAATTATCAAAAGATCGTTAGATAATTTATTAATAATAACAAAGGAAACTTTATGTTTCTCATTTGTCGATGAAGTAGGCCGTGTATCGCAAATTTTTTCATATTTAATAGAAGCAGACCTAGAAAGGAATTAATGCCCAAAATCAAAGAAAAAAGGATAAAAATCGAGATAGATGCCAAACGTTTATACATAATCACGCATATACGTACGTACAAAATTTCTGTAATCGAAACTTTTATATGATTGAATTCAGGTAACCTCAAAACGTCGAGAAAATTAAAAAGTAACTAATGTTACAACACAAATAATAATAAAATTCAAAGAAATGTGATTAACGGAAATGGAAAGAAAGATATCTCTTTTCCAGAGGAAAATGAAATAAAACCTTTTTATCTGTATCTTGAAAGCGATGATAAAAACTTATAATAATAGTGTCCACATCGTTCACACGTATCAATACAACCAAACAATAGAAATGTCCCGGTTTGATATGTCCAATGTATATATATATGTAACCTGTATCACGGTTTATAATGAAAAAACAATATAGATACGTAATAAGAAGAAAGGGTTTAAATATCAACATTTAATTTATGTGCGTATTAAGTTATAAAGATTGATTATACGGACCGTATCATTTACAATTAATTAAATAAAAAGAAACGATATGGTTCCTTTTATAGTTTTCACCAGAAAACTAGTGGCTGCTCGCGTACAGGCAATGTGGAACTGCAGCACCTCCTATTCACACTTGATATTACCGATACGATTTAATATACTCGGTACTTTTTTCTTTAATTCTTTCTTTATATTTGCACATTATAAAATCCTTAAGATTAATGTCAGTAGCCATCCTCCAGTTTATGAAAAAGATACAGAAATCTTTATAGGAACTGTACGCTTCACAGTTCCAGCGGCGTGTTGTGCGCATGTACTCGTAGGAAGCTGCACATGTGGCTGCGAGGGAGAAAGACCACTGTCGCTCCCGCAGTGCCGACCTTGGCGTGCTGGTGGAAGGTTGTTTTTTTAGGTGGTTTTTATAAGAAAGCTATCTATCGTAATGGGTACTTCCGGAAAATTCGACATATCTTCGCGTTTCACATCCCCCAGACGCAAAAACCACCGTCAGTTCAAAAGTTTATATATATATATATATTTTTTTTTTCTTCCGTCATTTGACTGGTTTGATGCAGCTCTCCAATATTCCCTATCTAGTGCTAGTCGTTTCATTTCAGTATACCCTCTACATCCTACATCCCTAACAATTTGTTTTACATATTCCAAAAATGGCCTGCCTACACAATTTTTTCTGTCTACCTGTCCTTCCAATATTAAAGCGACTATTCCAGGACGCCTTAGTATGTGGCCTATAAGTCTGTCTCTTCTTTTAACTATATTTTTCCAAACGCTTCTTTCTTCATCTATTTGCCGCAATACCTCTTCATTTGTCACTTTATCCACCCATCTGATTTTTAACATTCTCCTACAGCAGCGCATTTCAAAAGCTTCTAATCTTTTCTTCTCAGGTACTCCGATTGTCCAAGCTTCAGTTCCATATAAAGCTACGCTCCAAACATATACTTTCAAAAATCTTTTCTTGACATTTAAATTAATTTTTTATGTAAACAAATTATATTTCTGATTGAAGGCTCGTTTCGCCTGTGCTATTCGGCATTTTATATCGCTCCTGCTTCGTCCATCTTTAGTAATTCTACTTCCCAAATAACAAAATTCTTCTACCTCCATAATCTTTTCTCCTCCTATTTTCACATTCAGTGGTCCATCATTGTTATTTCTACTACATTTCATTACTTTTGTTTTGTACTTGTGTATTTTCATGCGATTGTTCTTGCGTAGGACTTCAAGTATGCCATTCATTGTTTCTTCTAAATCCTTTTTACTCTCGGCTAGAATTACTATATCATCAGCAAATTGTAGCATCTTTATCTTTTCACCTTGTACTGTTACTTCGAATCTAAATTGTTCTTTAACATCATTAACTGCTAGTTCCATGTAAAGATTAAAAAGTAACGGAGATAGGGAACATCCTTGTCGGACTCCCTTTCTTATTACGGCTTCTTTCTTATGTTCTTCAATTGTTACTGTTGCTGTTTGGTTCCTGTACATGTTAGCAATTGTTCTACTGTCTCTGTATTTGAACCCTAATGTTTTTAAAATGCTGAACATTTTATTCCAGTCTACGTTATCGAATGCCTTTTCTAGGGCTATAAACGCCAAGTATGTTGATTTGTTTTTCTTTAATCTTCCTTCTACTATTATTCTGAGGCTTAAAATTGCTTCCCTTGCCCCTATACGTTTCCTGAAACCAAATTGGTCTTCTCCCAACACTTCTTCCACTCTCCTCTCAATTCTTCTGTATAGAATTCTAGTTAAGATTTTTGATGCATGACTAGTTAATTTAATTGTTTTGTATTCTTCACATTTATCAGCCCCTACTGTCTTTTTTTTTCCCCCCCCTACTTTCCCCGACCGGATATCCATTTAAGTATACTCAGTCGGGGAGAGTGTCCTTCTACTCAAAGGGGGCGTCCCCCACCCACCGGCTTTACATCCGGCACGGCAGGTTGGTCCCCCCGATCTTGGATCTTTTGTTTTATTTTTTGCCTGCCTCTCATTCCCCGCGTTAGGGCCAAGGTCCGGCGATGCCGTCCCCCAGCCCCTCCGCAGGGAACCGGGTCTCGGTCTTTACGCCTATCCCTCTAACCGACGGTACCCACCCCACAAAGCGCCTAGACGCCCGCAGGGAGAAACACCGCCGGCCGGGACTCGGTCTTTTCTTTTATTCCCATCTCCCCTGGAGTTCTCCCCCTTCGCAGGAACCCGCATACCAGGGCATACGGGCTCTCCACGGAGAGACTGTCCACCCTTCCCTACTTAACTTAATCACAGTCTACCGCCCTCTTCTTCCTTACTTCTCAGGATCTCTCCAGCAAACCTTCTGAACCAGTCCCAGTTCTCTTGATTTTGTACCATCCAATTAATTAGATTATCCGGTGTTAATCGTTTTGTTATAATTACCCTCCTGTTTTCAGCCCATCTAGGACATACAAATATAGTGTGCTCCGCATTATCTGTTTTTTCACAATAAACACATTGTGGTGTGTCCCTTTTTCCAATTCTGGCTAGGTACTGCCCGAAAGATCCATGCCCCGATAATAACTGTGTCATATAGAAGTCGACGTTTCCGCGTCTACTTCCATACCACCTACCTATATCAGGGATTAGTCTTCTAGTCCAATCCCCGACTCTTGAGCGTGACCATTCCAACTGCCATTCTTGCTCCAATTGAGCCGCTATCTCGTCTTGTGGTAGTCCCTCATATCTAAGCATCCTGCTTTTAATCTGCAGGTCTACTGGTAGTACCTCTGTTATTACGCAAAGCGCGTCATAGGACACCGTTCTGTAACTAGCGGCCACCCTCAACAGTGCAAGTCTATGCGCGCTTCTCAATTTTCCTTTATTCCGTTTAATACTAATTGTATGTCCCCAAACCCGGGCCGCGTATAATATCATTGATGTTGTTGCAGCAGTTATTAATTTCCTAGTTTCTATTTTTGGTGTTCCATGGTTTTGGAAGAGTCCTCTCAGAGCTTTGACCATTGGAGTGACCCTACTACATATCATATCGATGTGTCTGCTAAATTTCAAATTTTTATCGAGTATGACTCCCAGATATTTTGCCTCATTGACTTGCATATTTGGCTCTCCTCTGATATTCAAATTTATACTTCTAATAGGTCTTCTGCCGGAAAGGGCAATACAACTGGACTTCCCTGGGGCTATCTATAGTTGGCTTCTTTGTAACCATTCATCTATAATTCCTAATGTCAGATTGGCTTTGCGTTCTAAGTTATCTACATCCCTATCCTCAACGAGGATTGCTATGTCATCAGCATAGCCAATTGCAGTAACTCCATCAGGATAATTCAGTCTGAAGACTGCGTCATAAAAAATGTTCCACAAGGTTGGGCCCAGCACAGAACCTTGAGGAACGCCACCAAACATCTGGAAAACTGCCTTACCTTCCAAATTTTTGATCTCAAGAAACCTTTGATGTAGATAGTGATTAACTTGATTTATTAGATATTCGCTTATTCGCATCTCATGCAATGCATCAATTATAGATGACCAGGGGACTGATCCGAACGCGTTTCTAATGTCCAGCATTATCACTAGGGGGATTTTCCTGGTCCTCCAGGTACCGCTCCTGCTATTTAAAGCCCAATTTTTAACTTTCTCTAAGGCATTTATGGTAGATCCGCCTTTTCTGAATCCATATTGTTGTGGATGTAGACAGCCCTTTTTCTCAAGCTCTGCCCTAAGCCTGCCTTCTATCAGCCTCTCAACCACCTTTCCCATATTATTAATAAGAGTAATCGGTCTATATCCATTATTTAACCCCGCCTTGGGTATAAAAACCGTCCTGGCTGCTTTCCAGCAGCCAGGAAAATTACAGTTTTGTAGACCATAACTAGCCAGATCCACAATTTCCCAGGGTATTATTCCTGCTATAGTCTTGATGATGGCCGCAGGTATGCCATCCGGCCCTGGACTTTTCCGGTTTTTCAACTTTTTAATGGCCTCCATTACCTCTTGTTCTGTGAATCTGCCACCTTCACAAACAATTGTTTCCCTATTCAGATTTTCAGGTCTAGGGAAAAGAATCCTAACTTGTCGTTCCGCTTCCTCCTTACTCAACGTTGGCACCTGTCTACCTAGCCTTTTGGTAATTATCTTAAAAGCTTTCCCCCAAGGGTCAGTGTCAAGTTCGTTACAGAGCTCTTGCCATTTATTCCTCTTAGATTGCTTAATGAGAAAGTTAAGCTTTTTCCTGGTCTGTCTATAGTCTTGGGCAGCACGTCGACTTTCTTCATCGTTACTATTCCTTGCTCGCAACCTCTGAGCAGTTCTTTTGTGACGCTGCATGATTTTCATTTGGTCTTCGATTTCTCTGGTCCACCAGTACACCGGATGATATCTATTACCGGACTGCGGTATGTTAGCAATTTCCTCTTTGATTATTTCTTGAAATTTCTCGGGTTCTACGTTTTCACAGTTCCTAATCCTATTTGCCGCATTATTTGACACCCGGTGTATCTGGAAATCCGTTAATCTAGAGATAATATCAGCCACCCTCTCCACAATACGTTTGGCCTGAAGTTCTGGTAGCGCAGCCACTCTTTTCAGATTGGATTCATCCACCGTAAGGAAATCAACATCTTGGTCTAGCGATGACCTCCAAATGAGATCGTGAGCTATGGTACTCCTGTTGGTATTGATCTGCATTATTTTTTATTTGCGAGAGTGTCTCTATTCCCAATCCAATGACCAACCACACCACAAGCAACACATCTGGAGGGCGCACAGCAATTCGCTTTTTGACGACCCTGAGAGGGAGGCGATGTGGCCACCCTCCCAGCATTGGTAGCAATGGGTAGCAGGCCTCCGCAAATCGACTCGGCAGGACTGCCAGTCCTCCAAGATACGGCAACCGGCAGTCAATTAGGCTGATTCAGCAGACGACAATATCACTGTCGAATGCTGGGTGCTGCCAAAGACAGGTCTCAGTGAGGCAGCCCTCGCAGTAGAGTCACCACCCAATTTCTTATTCCCGGCCAGCAGTACTTCCTCTTCGGTCGTCTCAGCGTCCAAACCTTTTACGTACACTATCGTCCTCCTGGTTGAGAGTCCTTTACCAATGGACTTGACGTCAGGAGTCTGAGCAACAAGCTTTTCCTTAAGGCTGGCAGTCGTCTTACGCCCTTCAACCAGCCGGACTTCAATATCTACACCCTGTTCTTGGCGTACTGAAAGTATACGCGTAGCCATAGCATCCCCTACAGAAGCCTTGCGTAATAAATCAGCATAAGTCGTTCCTTTCTGTCGTACAACCACAGTCGTAGCTCTAGGTTGATCACGTCTAGCAGACTTATCCGGTTCTCCGGTGAGGTGGTACAGCGTGCAGTCAATCAACCGTCGTCTGGCCCAATATTCCAATGTCTTCTTAACGATTGTCCCTAGTTTCCCTTTAGTTGTAGAGGAAACCAACGGGCGATTCTCCACAGCATAAATATTATTAAGAACCAGCAAAAGATTGTCGACGATGTCTTCTCCTTCACCGCCCACTGCCAAAACAAAGGTATCACTAACCGAAGTGAGTTCTTAACCTTGCATGTCTACAGAACCCACTATGCGAATGATAGAACCAGGGTCTAAAGCACTCGTGTTGAGCTTCAGCCTCGCCCAGGGCAGATCCCACAAACATTAATCGCGAAGGGGGTCCGTAAAATGTATTCCTCCAAATCCAACCTCGGATTTGGAGGGCCTAAGAATTTTTTTTTTTTTGGGGGGGGAGTAAAATATGCGGTCGAGTACGGATCGCGTAGTTCCAAGAAGGATTTGTGATTGGGGGTACAAAAGAAGTTCCCCGGCAAAATCAGTAACGCTGTGGGACGTAGAAAACTTTCTGTACTCACCAGCTCAGGGAAATTTACAAAGTTATGTTTACCAGAAAAATGATGACTTATTCTTCCTGCAGAAACTCGTCGATCGACCTGGAATAATATTCATTAAGTAATAGGTTATGTAGAACTGACTTCGATGTATTTCTTATGGGAAATACAAACCCGAAGAAAAAATCAAAAAAGCGGTATTAATCCATGTTCAAAACTCACGAAAATTCACAGGCACGTTCACAATTCACTAAAAAACAATGTACAACCAAAAAACAAAACAAAAAACATAAAAAAACCGAACTAAACAGCAAAAATCGCACAATGAAACAACAGTAGGTCTACACTCTTAGAGTACTCAACTCAACTTTAAGCACGATGCGATTAAAATCGTGTATCATATTCTTGGGTATGATTTAGAGTAAGTGTAGAGTTAGATTATTATCCTGCTTCCAGCTATTCTATTTGATTCATTTCTTTTCAGTTGGTTTATTTTACAGAAAAATTTAACCATGGCCTTGAAAAGGCCGAGAAAAACTTTTCTGGAGCAGCACCCCCACTAATTTTAGCTATGAGCCGCCACTGCAGCAGAAAGATAATAACAAAAAAGAAATCGTAAGTATAGGTAAATCAGACGTATGAAAGTAATATTTCTGTTTTTCAGGGTTTGAGTAAGAATTTAAAGTAGTTTGCCCGACGACAAGTACGCTGGAGTTCACATTCTTACCGGGTTATACGTTTCGTAATGTTTTCGTAGTTTATATCGAACAAGTTAAAAAATTATCTGTTTGTAACCGGAAAACAAATTTTTAAATTGTACTAATAGATGTAAACATTAATTAGCCGTTAAGATTTTAAAATCACCAAATCCTTTAATGAATTATTAAATGAAGTCGATGTCTGATGCGAAATAATAATTATTGTGCAATAAATAACAAAAATGTAAGATGTTCTACTACTTCTCGACTCGTAAAAATCGATACACCATTCCTATTACTTCTTAATATCTAATATTATTTAATTTATTAAGAAAAGAAACGTTTCTCAATAAAAGTTTTAACGATATAATTATTTTTAGAATCGTTATTTGAATACGATTAGTAAAAAATATGAAGCAAACACTGTGAAATAAAAATTTATCACCAAAAAGAAAAAACTTATCGATCGACTTGACAATGTAAAGTGAAGTAAGTCGTCTTGAATATCTCATGATCTTATTTGGTCTTTATTCTTGAAGTGTGCAACCATCTAATCATGTTAGCGGCTCACAGACTCCCTCTTTTATTTCTTTACCCGGCCCGTATCTATTTCTCCTAACGTCACGTCAAATAACCTGTGAAAATATTCGATTTGAAAATACAATCTATATACGTTTTCCATTTATTTCTGGTTTGTGTACTGAAATTTCGTTTGCTTTACGGAAAGAATTTACCAGCAGATAACTAACTGTGTGTTTTTATTTGCGCGGGCGCGCGCGCGCACACACACACACACACAGAACTAAATGATAGTTCTTAAATTCTATTTTTTATACGATTTGTTTATTGATACAGCAAAAAATATATAAATAAAATTTTCTGTGCTTACTCATTATTTGTTATCGTGTTACGTAAAAGAGAGGAACAAAATTGACTTTATCGGTAGAACATTCTGACTCGTAACACAGTAGATCTGATTAAATATTAAGTAGCGTCGAGTTGTAGGAGAAATTTATCAAACATGGATTATTCGAATTAAATGAAGAATACCTAAAAATTTAGCCGGTTTACTTACATGTTAGTCGATTGTCTTTAAACGATTTTCAAATAACTTTGAGAAGTGTGAATTGTGATCGAGACAAAATTGGGATTTCGAGTTTTTTTTGCGAATCTTTATGCTTTAGGGACTGACTAATTCATCTTGACGAAAAAAAAAACAAAACATATGTTTGTTTATCCGTATGTACTTTTTGTGTTGCACTACTTTTGGTCTCGCATTTTAGGATTGACCAAACCTATCCCCTTCAAATTTTGCTGAAATATGTACATTGATCATATAATCTTTTTAAAAAATTCAATAGATGGGTGAAGGAATATCGAGAAAAAACTGATTTCAATTTTCTTCCGGACATTTAGAGAAAATGTTTTGAAGCAAATTTGTTACCTACAATGCATATGTAAAAAATACAATATTTTTTTCAAAAAATCCACTCTTGGCTCTTAAAATTGAAATGTAATATTTTTTGTTTTTTAGCTTTATCTCCCTTCTATTTCAAAAGTGTATATTTCATATATAGAGCTATCAAGAAATACCTACAATTAAAAAAAATATTTTTAAGTGAATACAATAAAAGCTTTGATCCCAAATGCCATAATTTAGCTGATTATATCTTATGAAATTCATAACCAAATCGTTTTAAATTTTTCATCATTAATATTATACTAAACGGATTTACTATTATCATACTACCAGTTTGTGAAGATTTATTTTCTCAACAACTAGAGAGTAGTACGAAAACGTTTTTTCGCGCCACGAACCAATAAAATTGTAGTATTTTGGTCGCGTGACGTCTGACACCTTGAAATTCCCCCTTCCCACCACCAGGAGCCAATAGGATTGCAGGACCCGCCTACCCGCAATGTTGTGTTTCCCCCTCCAACCTTCTCATCCTACCAGTGGCCAATAGGATTGCAGACTCCGACCATCCGCCATATTGGGTCACCATCATGAATTTTCTTTTATTTCTGTGGAAAATTTCTTTTCAATCGCAACGTTGCCCACCTAATTATTTTTTACTCATTAAATATTAATTATTTAATGATTTGAATACTTCAAAGGTTGGTGTCATCAGCTGTTGTGTCATTTTTAGTCATATACAAATCGGCTGGAGAATAGAATAAAAAGATAAAAGTAACTGGTCAGGCTAGCTCTCGAACTCGGTCGCCCTGTAAATGAGTGGACTGGTGCGTTAAGTTTGGCGGTCAAACCATCGCCCGGGCCACCTGTGCGAATTTTGTTCTACATAAATCGTCTTTAAAAATCGTAAAGTTTTAATACATAATTTAAAAAAAATTATATTTTGTGTTTATGAATTAGATAAACTCAAATATATAAATTAAATTTAAAATAAATCAAATAAGAAAGTGAATATTAAATAAATTTTTCTTACTTGTGCTTGCATAAAAAACATACATATATCGCACTCGCTCACCACGACTGTGTGTTAAGTTCGATAACTCCGATTCGATATTTTGTAAGCGTGTGCGATGCGGTATAACCAACAATAGGGTATCGGGTTAAGTGCCAGATTCTTCGATTATCGAAATCGGAAACAGTCTGGATAGAATATTCTTTAGACGGGTCAGCTTTGTGATCGATATGGATGGTAAGAAAGACAACTACCATGCGGACAGTTCCATTTCTTTATTTCGAATGACGGTCTACTCTTTTACATTATAAATTATCTCCCCCCACTACCACCGATATGACAACACAATCCTTCTAGAGTATTGATCTTTAAACCGTAAAGATATCTATGAATTAACTGTAAATTTTATCATAAGTGGATTATAATTTAAAATTATTCTAATCGTATTGAAACAATCTACGTCCATGCTGTTACTTAAAGCATTAGGAAAGACTGTGAACGATCACAGCGAGTTCTTCAATAAGGAACTCGCCACTGTTTACGAGAAAGCCGTGAAATTCAATAACTCCTTTCATAACGAGTCTAATCCGCGTATAAGGTCTGACGGCAATTTTCATACTCTTTGATATTCACAGTGGTAATGAGGAGGGATATTCCCTCACCACTTTTTACAGACTTCGAGTCGCCATAATCATTATCATCAGGTGTACTGTTTGTGGGTGGTAAATTGGTAATCACATGCTGTACACGTGTGCTGCTGATGGACTGCTGAGTTGGACTGTGCCGAGTGAGGTAGTATTTTTATCGCACTTTGCTTTTTCCTTGTGATTTGATCGGTATAGTTGACTTTCTTATTGGACTGTACAACGGATATTGGGATTAGGGTATCGGATGTTTTTTGTTTTTTTTTTTACAAAATATGAGTTATTTGGATGATGGATTGATATTTTATACAGTGTTTTTTCATCGTCGCTAGCTGTGCGTGCGTGCGCGGTGGATTAGCGTTACGAGTTTTAGAGTACAGGTAGTCGTTATCTATTGATAACATTGTTTGTTTTTGAATTTATAAATAATATTTATAAATAAAATTTAAAGACGACTTTGTTATCTTATCGGGTGAGTTGAATGAATGTAATTAATTATTAGTTTTATTTATAGAGCTTGCTTATCAAAGCGACAGGTTTTGTTCTTACCTACGTTTATTGATGTAATAATATAATTTAATTTCTCTTTTTACAGAACGAGTTTTTTAGTGTAGATTCTGAATCCGAGGTCGGTTCATCAACGTCTCTTCTCTGGAACCGTACAAACCCGGATACATGGGTATGGACACTTTGAAACCACTCAACCGTAGGGTCGATCCTGATCGTTCATTGGATGGGCCCAGCATAACGTCGGACAGCAAGAGAGATGATGCAGCAGCTGCGTCTAGCTTAGCAACGTCTATTGGGTTTTTACCGTATTTGACCTGGGCGACTGGAAGGTTGGGAACGACGAGAGGATGAGGAGGTGTCCTCCCAGCACTAAGTAGAGGGAGGCGGATAATAAATTAGTGACTTTAATTGAGAGATTAGAAGAGATCTACAATGTCCTTCACAAGTCTGTCGAAAAGAACACTAGTCATGAGATCAAGCAGGTGGACATAGACTTGTCCAAGCTGGTACCACAGATTGCTGGTTACAAGGTGGGTCTGTCTGTGAAAACTGTAGACTGTCACTCAGGATGCGGCCTCTCAGATGGACACTGCAACGGATCATCAGGTTTTAATTCAGCAGCTTGTGAATGGCGTTAAGAATGATCAACTGGTGGGACTTATTACGAGGCGTTGGTCTAGAGAGGCATTCAAGTTTGCTGAGTTGGCTTAAGACTTTTGCTTCGATGTCAGGGAGAAAGATATTGGCATAATGTTGTACGCTGCGCCCGTCTGGGCTCATCGTTTACAATTCCAATGTTATAGGGGCAATATTTTGCGTACCCATCGTCTTCTACTGCTAGCTGTTGTCTGTGGCTACAGAACTGTCTCGCGAGAGGCAGTCACTGTGATCGCAGGGATAAAACCCTTAGACATTTCGGCTGCAGAGTGTAGCCAGCGGTATATTTCCAAGAAGGGAGGCCTTCTAACGTCAGGGTGTATGCGAAAAATTGAAGACCAAGTTTTTGACTCTTGGCAAGCTAAGTGGAACGATTCTTCTACTGGTCAATACACGCATGGTATTTTTCCAAATGTTAGGGAGTTGCGAGCGATTTGGAGGGTTTCCCCCAATCGGCATGGTACTCAATTTCTTTCGAGATATGGTGATTTTAGAGATAGTTTGGCTAGGTTTAGGTTGGTTGACTCCGGCTTGTATCAGGACTGTAGAGTCGATAACACGGTGGATCATGTTCTGTAAGTCTATCCACGGTATGAACCTGAGCGTACCAGAGTTTTCAGGAAACTTGAGAGAGTACTACTTCTTTGATTTGCGAGTCAACTGGAGTACTCGCAGAGATTGGACAATTGTGGCTGGGTTCCTTCGATTCCTCGCCCAACGTAGAGCGACCGAAGGGATTTAGTAGAGTAGGAACCCGGGCGGCTAGGGTCCGCCTGTACAGTTTGATTGACTGAAGGTAGGCGCTTTGTCAGCCAGCCACGGTTAGTTAGATAGAGGTGATTATGATTGTAAAACCTGTCGGCGGAACGGTGACTGCACTGCCGATGGACATGGAATACCATGCAGCCGTGAGGTTTGGCGGCGTTTTGACGATGGTTTATGAGGTGAATGTCACGCGGGACTCTGCGATGGAGCCGAGTGGAAGTAGGCGGTCTGTCCGCCTCTTCCTAGTGAACCAAACCGGACTTCATAATTTTAACCTAAGTCTGGGGTTTGAGCTAAAGTTAAGTTCACTAAGGAAACTAGGACTAAATTCCGCTGTTGCGATCAACATTTTTGGCGGCATGTTGTGTTTATTTGCCTGAAATTAAGAGACATTCACGAAATTGGCTCATAATAAGTAAAAATAGGCGCGGGGTTCGCGTTTCCGCGAGCTCGGTTAACTAGTTCAGAGGGATACGATGTAGGACATTCAAGATGTCCGGACGAGGCCTACAGCGAAGACAAAAGCTCAATTATAAAATCACCGATGCAAATGTTTACCGAGGCATTTACATCAGTGGTATTCCAACGAGGCCAAGCTTGTTACTATGAGATGTAAAAGGTCAGAAGGCGATAGACGACTCCCGTTAAAGCCCAACAGGAATATGAAAGGGGGGGTGGTGTGGCGACCGAAAAGTTACAAGACGTTTATCTTCCGTTACGGGGTTGGGATGTCGGCTATGTAAGGACGTTTCGTTTGTGTTGCATCGTATCCCCGTTTTAGTTACGCGAGACCAACAATCTTTTTGATCTCAGGTTCAGGAAGCGAGTTTTGCTCCGACCTCGCGGGTGGTCTGATCTAGCAGCTTTTAGCTTTTGACGTTTCAAGCAGGGTTACGTGTGATCAGGTGGTCTTGCTCAGGATAGTTCACTGCTAGACGCTTACCTTGCTTTATGTTAGGTGATAGGTACCTTCAGACTGTTACTTTAGTGTCTGACAGTAAAGTCGGTGTTTTTGTTCATCAGACGCTATGCAGCAATACGGGGGAGATTGTTTAGGTGATCTTGTTGGCATAGTCAAAGACCTGGTTGCCGGCGACCCCTTCCTACCGAGAAGGTCACTCGGTAGGTCTCCGACGAGACCACGGTCCTCCGATAAGGAGGTCTCAGAAGTCTCCACGAAGGCAGTACTGCGCCCAAGTGCAACGGTGGATTGCACTAAAGGTCCTGCCGAAACATCCACTACGAGCTGTGCGGGAAAGGCTGCGACTGGAACCGTGCAGGAAGTGCGCGATAGTCGAGGGAGAGTCTAGTGGTCTAGTGGTGAACCCATCTTTCCTAATCAGCTGGTTTGGAGGTAGAGAATTCCAGCGTTCAAGTTGTGCTAAAGTCAGTTATTTTTACATGGATTTGAATACTAAATTGTGGATACCGGTGTTCTTTGGTGGTTGGGTTTTAATTAATCATACATCTCAGGAATGGTCGAACTGAGACTGTACAAGACTACACAATTCATTTGCATTCATACATATCATCCCCATTCATCCTCTGAACGGTAATCTGACCGGAGGCTAAACAGGAAAAAGAAAGTGGAGGTAGAGCCAAGGCGGAAGGGCGGCTCCCCACGAAGTTGGGGATTGGGGAAAGCAGAATCATGCGTTGTGGAGATTTGCCTGGTGCGAAAGGTCCACTAGGTGAAGCCTGCTGTGAGTCAGGTGAGCTCCGGATTCGTCTGTATCGGGCGAATCGAGGAGATGAGGGGTCCGAATAGTTCAAAGTCCTCTAAGAAAGAGTAGCACGTGGCACTGAAGTTTCTGATGATGGTCGACTCCTTTTTAATCGAGTGTAGCTTGATTGGTTACGGGTCTGAATCCAAGGCGCCAACCTTGCACTGGATTCAGTCGTTTCGCGACTGTAATGGAAGATCGACCATGTTGTTGAGGGAGTTCAAGGTTTCAAACCGGTTTCAGGTGAGGCTCTGGGCAAACTCCAGAAATTTATTCAACGGGTAGAAGAGAAAATTAGGAAGCCTGTCTCTTTCGCCTCAGTTGCTACCACGTCTGCGCCTAAGCGGGTTGGTCAACCGCCGCCAGTTCAGGCATCGGCGGCCAAAATTAAGCAGGCTACTGTTAACGTAGTCCCGCTTAAACCGGATCCGGAGGCTTTATCTATAGCGGCGAAGTATGAATGGACTGGATATAAATTTCGTTCAGTTGCCCATCTCCCGACTGCGGAAGAGGCTGCAGAGCCTCGCGATGGAAGCATGGCAGCTTGAATGGGACACCACGACTAAGGGAAAATCCTTGTATAGGTTATAGAGGATTTGGGGGTGGTAAGCCTGGAGCTCATTTTTCAGGGCAACGGGTGCCCGGGTGCTCACCAAACACACTAACTTGAACCAATATCTGTTTGGGTTCCGCTTGGCAAGTAGTGAGCTGTGCGTCTGCGAGGAGGTCCAGTCAAATGAACACCTGATACTTGATTGCCTTGCTGTTGATGGTGGGGGGCAGAGACTGTGCCACCCTGGAATTTAGAGGTTAAGAGGAAAATTGGCAACTTATAAGCGGCAAGTCAGTGTCGAGAGAGCCGCCTTGTCGGAACGTGTGGAAGTTCCTTGATGCGGTTGCTTTGTTCAAATGCCATCCGAAATTTGCTTAAGGAAAAAAGTTTTACCGCATTGCCGTGGGAAGCTGTCCCGGAATATGGCTGACCACCAG
Source organism: Lycorma delicatula (assembly GCF_047948215.1). Taxonomy (NCBI): domain Eukaryota; kingdom Metazoa; phylum Arthropoda; class Insecta; order Hemiptera; family Fulgoridae; genus Lycorma; species Lycorma delicatula. The sequence goes on from NC_134458.1 coordinate 22,440,353, forward strand.
TCAATTATTATGGCTCCAAGCGCTATAAAATGGTGCACAGGTATTTGTTTGCAATCAGCGACCTAGGCGTGGCAGCGAATTTCTGTCTTGACGAGATAAATTTAATTTATTGAATGTAATATATATTTTAGTAGTTGACGAGGTGCGCCTAACCATTTTAGCAAATATATGGCATGTGAGCGGTTTAGACAAGTAAGCCGGTGGCGAGTTTCAACCTGCTTAGACCGCTCACACTTTTAGGTAAGCTCTCTAGGAGCTATGTTAGAATACTAGTCGCTAAGTTGTTCGAGGTACAGTAGCCGTTGTTGGCACAGACATTCGGTCTTATGCTTTAAAGCGAACGAATGGATGGTAGCGGCAGAAATGCCTAGCAAACCAAAAACCATAGAAAGTGTTACCCAAACACAATAAAGTAAATGCTGCTTCTATGTCAATAAAAATTGCCAAAACAAATAATTGCCGAAACAAAAAAAATAAAAGTTCTGACTTAATTCAGAGTCAATCCTGTTTCAAGTCACTTTTGGCTCACACTAAACTCAGATTCAATTTAGATTCATTTCAGATTCAACTCATATTCGGTTCAGTTTCCACTCGTATTCAATTAAAATTCGGAAAAACTCAGATCAAATTCAATTCATAATCAATTCAAGTTAAACCCAAATTGAATGCAAATTCAACTCAAATGTTGCATTTGTTGTGTTGAGCACAAGTTCAACATAAATTTGACTCAAATATTACACATAATCAACTCAAACTCTATTTCACCTCAATTCGAACTCCATACATACTCCACTCAAATTCACCTCAGATTTAACTCAACTTCAGTTGAAACTCATTTAATTTAGATTCAAATTCAATTGAAGTTAATCCAAACTTTTTTAATTTTAACTTCAAGCTAAATATAAATGAATTTGAATTAAAATAAAACGCAATTCATGCAATTCAAATTTAATTAAAAACAAACACAACTAGATATAAATTTCAGGTCAAATTGAACAAACATTGAATTCAAGTTCCATCCATATTCAACACAATATCAACTCAAATTCAACAAATGTTCTACAAACGATATCCAAAGTTCAAAACGAGTTGGATTCAAATTCATCTTAAACTAAACTCATATTTAACACAAAAACATCTAAAATTCGATTCTAGCACCTTTCTAAATCGACTCAAATTCATCTCCGATTTAACTCAATTTGAATTAAAATTGAACTAAAATTCAATTCATATTTAATTTAACTCCAATTCAATTTCAATACAAATTGAATTGGGAATCAATTCATATTCAATTAAAATGCAATTCAAATTCATTATCAATTCAACTGAAATTGAATAAAAAGTTTAATAAAAATAGAATCAAATTCAATTTATATTCAACTAAAATGTACCGCAAAATAATATAAACTTTAATTCAAATAGAATAGAAATTCAATACGAATATTATTCAAATTCAGTTCAGATAGAATTGAATTAAATACAAATTCATTTCAAACGCAGCACTATTTCAATTCAAATTCATTTCCAATTAAACTCAAAATCAATTTAAATTTTTACAGGAATGTACTCTTTCCTTTTTTAAACACCCCCTATACGACCAGCTCACCATGAAAAGCTCAACACAGTTGCATCAGGGTGTCGTGGCAGTGCAGTCTTCTCTCTCTAGCCCGTCCGTACTCGGACATCCCATCGGGGACTCCCGTGTCTCCTCGAAAATATAATAATCTCCTCTTCCGGTTTTAAGAATGTTTCTCCGCAAGGAAGCTACTCTTCCTGTCCTATGCTTATCTGATAGAGATAAGCATTTCTCATACCCTTCACAGTTACGCGTTCTACCATGCAAATTGCGAGGGTACCTTTTGCCATCATCGGGGAGCTACGACCCACCCACACTTGCGCGTAAGTAGTCCCAAATATCACAGGCATAGAGGCTACCTCCCTGGCCCTACACGGCGACCACTTTCGTATTTTTTTTTCTTATACATTCCTTGTATCACATTCATTATTCCCAATTTTCGTACCCAAGTACTGAGCCATAGGAAATAGGTACCCCATCATGCCTTACCGCCTGGCTGTTATAATAGGTCAACCTCCTTGGCAGCAGCAACTCAAAATTCCCAAAATGCGAGTATATGTAAACAACTTAAACCTACGGAATTATACATATGATTTCCAATACGATACTCCGTGATCAAAAACCTATCCTACACAATAATTATAATAATGATTTCACCGTCTACAGCAGCATGCCGTGTAATATATCTCGCCCATACAAAACTGGTTCCATACGTGATCCACATACGTATTACATAAAACATTAATACCACAAACGCAGAATAATACACAATACAATGAATAATACACTTTGGTTAGCTGGCATTTCTCCCACCACCACCCCATTCAGTCGCCCTAGAGCATAGACCAAATGTTCCGTGCCGAAAAACGGCTGCTCCTAATGAGCAACCTAACTTATTAAATAATAATTAAAACTATTGAAGTTCTTATATCTAAAAGGCAGCAATTTAGGCTGCCACGCCTCGGTCGCTGTATGCCAGCTAGTACCTGTCCACCATTTAATAGCGCTTGGAGCTAGTTTGGCTGGTGGCCAGCCATTACCTCAAGGAAGGATTCCTACAACAGAGCTTAGGAGTCATTATTACATTACACGACCCTTAAAATTAACGATGACGGTTGAACATAGCAACCTCATCGAGGAACTCCCACACGGTCCGACAATGCGGCTCTCGCCACATTAACTCGCCGTTTGTGAGCGGCCAAATTTCCCCCCGACAACTAAGTTCCAGGGTGGCTCAATCTCTGGCTCCCCCAAGAGCAGGGCAGTCGAACATCATATGCACGTTCAACTGGCCCTCCCCGCAGACACACAACTCATCAGCCACCAGGCGAAACCGAAACAGATATTTGTTCAGGTTTGCATGGTTGGTAAGCACCCGGGCACCCGACACCCTTCAAAATGAACTCGAGGCATACCATCCCCCCAGATCCTGTATAAAACTATACTAGGATCTTCCCTTAGTCGTGGTGTGCCATTCAAGGTGCCATGTCTCCATTGCAAGGCTCCATAGCCTCTTCCGCAGACGGGAAATAAGCAACTGTACGAAATTTTGTTCCGGTGCATTGTGATCACCGTTGCGCTCCGGTTCTGGCCCGGCTCGAAACCGCATCCCAAATGCCTCGGCCTCCCGACCTCTTCCCAACTTCCACATGACTGCTCGAACTTTCACCACTAAATCGATTGGGAGACCCTTTCCCAATACATTAGTAGCCTCGTAGGAGGTTGTGTTAAATACACCAGTGCATACTATCATGGCTCTGTGCTGGGCACTCCTTAAATTTTGAAGCAGTGCTCTATTTCTTTCCAACCTATGAGCCCAAACTGGCGCCGTGTATGCGATCATACTTTCGAAAATGCCTCGGTACACCAAGTACATTTGGCGACCCGACAGCCCGTAATCCTTCCGAGCAATCCTCCTAAGGACAATAGAAAATAGACAAATAGTCTCTTACCACGGACTGCAGGGCTTCGGGAACATTGCGGCGTTCCGAAGCATAGAGGACAGAATCCCAACACAAGGAAGGAAATGCTGCCTCTGTATCAATAAAAATAGCCAAAACATATTTGCGCTTTCCACAAGAGCATTTAAGATGCAATCCTCGGTGCCAACCCCTTTAATGAAAGTATATTGGCCTCGATTTAGAAAACAGGTCATATCGATGCTTTCCTCGAGCCGTTCCACAACCAGCCTTTCAAGCAACTTGCCGAGAAACCGGCAAGAGGCTGATGGGTCGATAACTGCTGACCTCACCAGGATCCTTTCCAGGTTTCAGGAGTACCCTCACCAAAACCACCGTCCAGCAAACCGGAAAGCAGCCCCAGGTTAGCCAACCCGTGAACAGTCTGCCGAGTGGCTCCCTTATGACAGGCAATAGATAGTGAAAAATATCCGGGTCAAGTTGGTCAATCCCCGGTGCCTTCTTCAATGCCATTCGAGAAACCACTCGGTCTATATCTTCGGGTTCCACGTCCGAACGTCAGGGAATGGTGTTTCACCCACCCTAACGCCGATTTCCGCTTCACCCTCCGGAGCATCTAGAAACAGAGTATCCAGGAACGCCCGGTAAGTCGCCACAGATGTTACAGTGTGGTCACGACCACCTAAACCGCACCGGACGCTGGACAACAAGTGCAATGGCTTTGGCCTGTAACAAGTCTTTGCGAGCTACCAAGGATCGCGCTGCAACTCGCGCATGGAGTCTTTCCAAAAATTGAGTTTGGCTTCTTTGATGGCGTGAACATATTCATTACGGGCACGCCGGTAGATCCGAAGACGCTCAGCGCGCACGTTGTTGACGATGGTCCCCGTTAGGGGGCAGCACTGGAACCTTATCCGCGCTGATCTCACTCTTGCACGCAGCACACTTAGGTTAGAGGACCACCATTTCTTGCCGGGCCCCCGTCTGCGTTCCACAGATGACCCCCCGGAAAATGGGGTAATGACGGCTCCAGGCACGCTCAGATCAGCGGACTGGCCGTCTATGACGGGTCCGTCCATTGGCCTAGGCCCCCGTAGGACCTCGTCACAGCCAGTCATGATGGCCTGGCCGATTAGCTCCATCATCAAGTCCACCTCCTCCCTACACTCCATGCGCCACTGCAATTCTTGTAAGGCAGCATCGCACACACGCCGCAGCCTGTGTCGATCCAGGCCTTTTAGGTTGTAGCGACCTGGATTTGGTGCCCTTAGCAATATCATAGGTTTGTCCTCCGAAGCAAGTCGCCCGTCACCAAAGTGACGTCTATATAACTCTCTCCCAGTTCGCTGGAGAAAGTTGGCGGCTGCTCCGCATCATTAATAAGGTAGAGGTTTCAGGCTTCTGCGAACTGCTCGAGACCAGCGCCTCTGGGGTTTGTGAGTGGCGAACCCCAGGCGGTAGACTTGGCGTTTGCGTCCAGAGCAACCAACACTCTGGTGCCCGGGAGACCGTCCAGAATCCCGCCCAACTTCGCCAGCAAGTCATCGATACTCCATCCAAGCTGGAAGTATCCCGACACAAGTACGACATCGAGCGTTCCCCTCGTGATTCGCACGACGGTGAATCGCTCGTCAGACCACTGGGGCATCCAGAATACACCCAGAGCGTCTGAGCCCATCATGACCGCAGAGAGCGGCTGTCCCCCACGAGAATGAATAACTATCACCCCATGGAACCCGACCACCCTATCCGCGATCGTGTACGGCTCCTGGACCAAAAGGACCTCGAGGTCATACTCCTCTAGGAGCCTCATGGCCTCGCTCGTGGCTGCCCGGGAATGGTGCAGATTAATCTGCCCCAGGCGCAGGCCTTCGAGTGGGTGGAGGTGGTCCCCAAAGACTTCCTGCCGTTCAGGCGTCGCCATAAGCTGTGTTGTTAACAGCTTTAGCCCGTGCTATCTCGTACGCCCTGCATTGTTTACTCCCGACCCGGTGTCCAGCATTGCTGCCTTTCACCTGGGCACAGGCGGCGCACTTCGCGGGCGACGATTTGTGAGGGCAATTGGCTGCCCTTTGCCCCGAAGCGGCACACAGTGGCCACACATCTCTTTTTACGCTCTGCAACGAAGAGCGGTGTGTCCGTAGCCCTGACACTTAAAACAACGGGCTACTTCTACATGGTCGACTACCCTACAGGCAGTCCACCCGAAAACAACCTTCCACCGGCCACTAAGACCTGCCGGATCTTAGGCGAGGTCTCGAGTACCCAGTGACTTCTCGGGGCATCCTTCCTTCCCAACTGCTGGATAACCTTAGCTTCCCTAAGGAAGTCTTCGACAGCCATATCCAACACAGGATTTTGGCTATGTATCGCTTTGAGGATTTCGGGCTCCTCTACCCTCGTTGCCCTCGGCATATCGTAGATCAATATCTGCGGTCTACGATCGGCCAGCAGCTGAGCCTTCAGTCCGTTCTTAGTAAGAACTGTGGCCTCCAGCAGTTGTTTAGCCTGCTGCTCATTTATAACCTCCAGGACCACTCCGTGATCCCTTGTTTTGGTGACCCGGGAAATCTGGAACTTTTCTTTCCTCAGGTCCAGGATCTTCTTGAGGGTTAGCTCTGTCATTGTTAATGAAGTTCCCTGATCAGGTTTTATAGTGACCACCTTGACAGTGGCCCGCTTAATTTTGGACTTGGCGCCCCCTCCTGTGCCGTGTCCTCGCTGTACGGGTTTCGCCTTTTCCGCACCGCTCGAGATAGAGGTGTCCCGCAGGATTTTCGTGCAAACCGCATCACTCTGGCACTCCACTACCCGAGGGGCTTCCGCGACTTCCTTATCGGAAGACCGGGACCACGGCGGTGTGACCTACCGATTGACCTCCTCGGCAAGAAGGGGTCACCAGAAACCAGGTCCTTGGCCAAACCGACCAAGTCCTCCAAACAATCTCGCCCGGGTTGCTCCATCGCTGAACAATTTAGCAATACACCAGCTGTGTTGCCAGGCACTACAATTCACAGCTTGAACGAATCTAACACCTACCACAATACCAGGTGAGCGTCTAACCTCTCACACCCCGAACGGACCGTCTGTTCCGCAGTCCAGCCGAGGAGTTAAAAAGCTAAAAGCTCCTTCCACCGGCTAGGTCGGAGCGAAAACCGCTTCTCGAACCTGCCAGAGGATCTAAATATATTTAGGCCTCACCACCTACGTATGGGGACACGATATTACAAAGGAAACGTCCTTATTTGGCCGACAGCAGCACTACTGAAACACACTTCGTCGCCGCTTCGTCAAAACTCCACAGCAACGCAGGTTGACTGACCGCTGCTGATCGTTGTCAACCCCGATGACGAGAACGTAGAACGCTGTACTTGCAGAATCAAATTAAATTAGCACCGGTTGCAAAAAACTGAAGTTTTACAGCACGGGGCCAGAGGCCGAGAAGCGATCAATAATACATATCGAATGAATGCTATATACTGCAAGATAATGCATAATCCAGTAAACAATACATCAAAAAGTGATGTACGATTCATGAATAATGCAATTTACAATATTCATTAAAAAATCCAATGGATAATCCATGATACTCTGAATAAAACGAAAATACAAAATACACTATATAATGCATAATACTATGAAAAATACCTGTCACCATATATCATACTTTATAATTAACATAAGACACCATCATGTTGGACTCGTAAATGTCATCGATCATCCACGATTTCCCATCGCCACTTATTACTTTTTGTGCCATGTCACTCTCGGCGTCAGCGGTAGAGCACCGCACACAATATCTCCCCCACACCATATCCATCGGTATACCTTGCATAGAATATTCAAACAACATGTGCAAAGACACAATAATACAATAATTCCTAACCTAACATGGTACATTAACTAAAAAAAAATAAAACACATTTCGACGCTTCTGATGACATCGAGGGCCGTGTGCACGTCAAGGCGGTTCCTCCTCCCTCTTTGCTGTTAGTACGAGACGAGCCCCTTTCTCTACTTTCTCCATTCATTCTCACTCCGGAGCATGTGTCTGACAAAGTTATCTGGTGTTACGGCCACCGGAATCTGTTGTCTCTCGTTCTCCCACCTGACACATTTGAACCAGGTGTGTTCATCTTTGTCAGCTATCACACAGTGCCTGCAACCCGCCGTTTTCCTTTTCTTGAAGCGATGCAGATAGCTATCAAAGTCCCAGTGAGCAGAAAGTGGTTGAGTGAGGCAGTATTCAATTTCTCCATGGTTACGCCCCACCCAAGCACTCTCGTCCGGAATTAGACTCATAGTCTTTCGTCTTAACTTGATCGCTTTCCACCGTTGCTACCAGATGGCCATAAATTGCGCCCTTGCATTCTTTTTGCTTACATTGTCAAACTCTACAAAGAATTGCATTTGCGGCATTACCGTAATAACGCAGATAGCGTCGAAGGATACCGTCCTGTAGGCACATGTTACCGGCAGAAGCAGTTTCCTATGATTACCCTACAAGTTCCTCCTGCACTTCTAAACCACCAACTCCCTTTTCCATACACGAGCCGCATACTATTGGACTGATGTCATGTTTGAAGCTATGACTCGTCAACGTTTCTAACGAGTCCCTACTATGTTTGCCAGCAGTTTTGAGAAAGCTCTCAGCTCTTTTTTTGTCTTCTTTACGACTTCCTCTACATGAGGTCCGATTGAACGTTGCTTGACCCTCCACACCCCGAGGTATTTGGCCCTCGACACTTGCCTTATCTCTGCGCCATGGATGGTGGTGCGCATCTCCCTTAGCTGTCGTCGACCTGAAAGCACCAGCGCCTCCGAATTATTAAGTGCTATTTGCAGGTAGTATCCCACCATCCATTGGTGCAGCATTGCCATGGAAATATCTCTCTTGTCCTCTAATCACTTGGTTTGCTCAGTAGGGCCAAGTTGTCGGCGATTCCAAAGACTTCAAACCCCTTCGTATAAGCCTGGTGAAGAACTCCATCATATCTTATGTTTCACAAGAGTGCCCAGCACGGAGCCTTGCGGGTACCGGACCGCTTCTGAAACACCTCTTTGCCAGTATCCGTGAACCTGCACACTTCACTGACACTTAAGTAGATACAAGTGATCGCTTGAAATTGTCTGGACACACTTTTAGCCCGGAAGCCCTGCCTGATGACCTCTTATGGCAGGCTGTTGAAGGCGTTACGGACATCCAACAGTATCGGGGCCGGGATCGCTCTTTTCCGCTGTGTAACATTTGCTGCTGCGTCGACATATTACATCACACCACGAATTGCGTGGACCGCTAACATGACCTTCCGGAATCAAATTGACAAGGGTAGAAGACCCCTAGCTCCTGTACCTCTGATGAGAGCCGCATTATCACGACACATATATGTAACTTAAATTAATATAAAAATTCAATTCATATTCAAATCATTATTAACTTCACAAGGATTCATAAGCAATAAATTTAATTCAAATTCAATTTGTATTTACTGTCAATAAAATCAAACTCAATTTAAAAAGAAATTCAATTAAATTTCAATTCAGTTGTAAAGAAAATTCAATTTAAATTCAAGATAAATTCAAATCAAATCAATATCAATTAAAATAGAAATCAAATACAAATTCACCTGAAATTCAATACTTGTTCTACCGAAGTTTCACATAATTTCTACTCAAATTCATTACAAATTCAATGATAATATGATTCAAACTTTTATATTTCGATTAAAATTCGACACAGAATCTACTCACAATTGATCAGATTTACTTCAAATTCAATTAAAATTCAACAGAAAGTATACAAAAATTCACCTCAAATGTTTTTTTTTATTTTACTCCAACTCATTCAAAATTAAATTAATATTCAAACTCTATACAGTCTCAATTCAAACTCAACTAAAATTTAAGATAATTTGGAATAAAATCAGACCCAAATTTTGCTCAAATTCGATTGAATTTCGACACAGACTCCACTCAGACTTATCTATGTTTTAAATAAAATTCAACTCAATTTTATTTAAAGTTAATCTCAAATTCAATTCAAACTCAACACGAATTCATTTTAAATTCTACAAAATATCAAATAAATTTTCAATTTATTATTAATACAATTTTTATTTCAATTTCAAAACATGTAAATTCAACTTCAACTCAAGTTTAATTGAATATCACATCAAATATATATTCAAACTCAACTTACACTCAATTCAATTTTCGTTTAAATTCAATTCACACTCAAATCTGTTGCAAATTATTTTTGACTCAGATAATACAAAGATGTAATTAAGATTTATCTCATATTGAACTCATATTAAGTTCAGCTTCGATTCAGATTCCATTAAAATTCGATAAAAATCCTGTCCAAATCCAACTGCATTCAATTCATAATCAATTGAAATTCAATTCAAACTCAACCAAAATTAACACAAATACGACTCATACTCGACTCAAAACCTATTTCACCTCGATTCAAATTCGACAGAAACTACATTCAGACTCGACTCAAATTCATCTCAGATTTAACTCAATATCATCTCCAAACCAATTAAAATTTAACTTAACTTCACTTGAAATTCTATTGAAGTTTAATCAAAATTTATTTCAATTTCAATTCAAGATAAATATAACTGAATTTGAATTCAAATGAAATGCAGTTAAAATTCAATTAAAAATAAACACAAATTCATATTAATTTCAGGTCAAAATGAACAAACACAGAATTCAAGTTCCATCCGTATTCAACGCAGAATCAACTCCAACTCAACAAATTTTCTACAAACGTTACCCACAAGTTCACACGAACTAGACTCAAATTCATCTTAAACTAAACTCATATTTAACACTAAAACAACAAAAATTATATTCCAACACCTTTTAATCTCCACTCAAATTCATGTAAGATTTAACTCAATTTGAATAAAAGTTTAACTAAAGTTCAATTTAAAATTAATTTAACTCCAATTCAAACTCAATATAAATTGAATTTGAAATCAATTCATATTCAATTAAAATGCAATTCAAATTCAATATCAATTCAACTAAAATTAAAGAATAATTAATTTTAAATTAAACTCAAATTCAACTAAAATGAACTGCAAAATAACATAAAATTAAATTCAAATAGAACACAAAATCAATACGAATATTATTCAAATTCAGTTCAGATAGAATTGATATCAATTCAAATTCATATCAAATTCAACACAATTTCAATTCAAGTTCATTTACAATTAAACTCAAAATCAATTCAAATTTTTACATAAATGTATTTTTTCCCCTTTTTTAAACACCCCCAAGATGACCAGCCTACGTTAAAAACTTAACACAGTCGCCTCAGGGAGTCGTAGCAGCGCAATCTGCTCTCCCTAGCTCGTCCGTACTCAGATATCCCATAAGGGTCTCTCGTGCCTCCTGGAAAACATACTAATCACCTATTCTGGTTATCAGTATATTTCTCCGCAGGGGATCTACCCTTCCTGCAAAATCCTACCTGATGCAGACACGCTTTTTGCGTCCCTTCACCGTTACCCGTCCCCCCATGCACAACACGAGGGTCCCTTATTCCATTAGTTTTGATTTAAATGTGACTGTATGGTATTATTAAATAACTTCAAACAAATTAAAATTAAAAAAGATTATGAAATGATTATATAAATAAAATACTGTATAGTGTCTGCATTTATTCCATTCTACGAAACATATAGGCAAAAGTTAAGTTTCCTGTGTAAAATGCCGCAACAAAGGTCCGTACCGGTAATGAATCTTTCGAAAGATTTAAGTTCTCAAAAATTTACTTTCAGACCGGTTTATGTCGTTCTACAACGTTCTGATATAAGTTCGGGTTGGTTGTTGTCATTAGAGTTCTGAATTTGTATGTCAACCAGACGTACATGACACTGAGGAGGTGACGTTAGACATTAACATCACAGTACAGTTTATTAATAACACTTTGAAAATGTATCATAGAAAAGTTGTAGCTTCAAATCATACAAAATGCACTTGTCATGGTATCACCATACCTATCAGATGAATTTTTCATTTACCGCGTTGTGGAGGGGAGGCTGGTTGTGCTGGGGATGCTTATAAATATAGTATAACCTAGTACAGTAGTTTGTTCTTTGAGAAACGTTCGAGGTGTAAACATTATGAATCAGTTTAGTGAAGAAGATGTTCGCACACGCGTCTGTGACCAACGTCTGACGTCTATGTGTTTTAAATTAAGACACAGTTATGTATATATTGTCGATTTATCTGAACACGATTTCGATAAAAACGGTGATAACCTGATCGTAAGTTTGGTTTTCTTTGATGATGATGGTTTCTGATATGGACGAAAATATTATTGCAAATTTTCGCTCTTATTCACATTAAAGAGGTTCTATTTTTTGAGTTCTACGGTAACGACGGTAAAGTAAAAGGGTTTAAATTAAATCTTTCATCGGATATGAAGTTGGACGCGTCAAAGTTAAAAGATCTCAATACGTCTCATCAAAGAAATAACGTATTCGCTGTAAACATGTATGTTGCAAATCAAAAAAGAAGAGCTCATGTAGCGTCAGACGGAGGAATTTCTTCAGGACCCGCGATGAGGCAGATTGTTCTACCAACGGTGATGATGATACCCAACTGCTGTTGGTCGCCTACGACACAAACGAAAATTCAGACATTGATTATGTTTAAACAAATCGATATTTGAGAGGACGTCATATCGCTGAAGAAGAAGACGAAGAAGATAAAGAAAACCGCTGTTCACCTATTTGAATTTTTTAATTTGTACGATGTTCATTTAAGTTCTTTTAAGGACGACAACACAAAAACCACACACACACACACACACACACACATACACACACACACACACACACACACACACACACACACACACACTCACACACACACACATACATACATACACACACACACACACACACAAACACAAAACAAAAACATTTTAAATCCCCATACAGTAATGTATTTACTATTGTTTTCAATAATAGTTTTTACAATTATTATATATAGTGATTCCTAGGCCTGTGACATGATGTGATAATGGTTCCAGTCACTATCAGATTAAGTTAAAAATGGTGAGGAAAGTGTTTAAATAATATTTTACAGTTTATACATGCGAAACATTTTCATGGTACTTCTTTACCAGACCATGATGTGATAAGCAACAAACACAGATTATGGATACTGATAAACTTGCATTAGTTTCGCATACATAAGTGAAAGTTAACGATTTTTTTCAAACAAATGTGTTTTATTGTGCAAGTTTATCTTTATCCATCATCTGCGTTTGTTGTTTTATCATATCGCGGGTTTGTAAAAAAGTGTCATTAAGTTGTTTTTTGAAATTAGAAAAACGACTGATTTGTAGGCCTACTGGGGAGAGATTTCATTCTAAAAAGCAAATCTCAATGCGCCGATGTGGTTGCTACCTCCTGGGTAGTGTGGAAATACAACAACACTCTAAACCCCTCATACAGTAATGTAAGACTATATTTTTAGCAATAAAATTTAGTTGATCGGCATTATTAGATGAAGGTTCCAAGGCCTACGGTGTTATCCGATGACAGATTCACCATCTGTTGTCGAATTACACCGCGAATGGTGAGGAGGGTGTTTAACGCATAAATGCATTTATTTGGGTGTGGTAATTGTCGCGCGTAAAATGTATGGTTTTTTCATTTACAGATTGGATGAGAGTGCACGTGCAACGGATTCGCTAGTGCGCATCCGCCGATTCTTCAGTCGAGCGCCGCATCTCGCATGGTGACGCACGCACGCACGCGAACAGACGCGCAGACGACGACTCCCGGTGCACGATGTACAAAGAGAACCTCTCTCTTCATCGCGTGACGCTTCCCGGTGCAATCGTCACGACGATCAGAAATATCCCCGTGGTACATCTAAATTTTTATTCACACATATACACAGACCATTTTGACGTTAAAACACAACGACAGCGATTGTGGGGGCGCTTACTAACAACTACATTAAAAATCAGCGAATTATATGGAACAAATTTCACTTCTTCTGACGGTCATCCACTGTACCTAAACGATCTAAGGCGTCAGTCAACTACAACTCACAACCAACCGTCGCCGGTTCGAAACCTAGACGATCCACTTTTTTATTCACATCAAATATTATTCTTTTATTCTATTATATCGCCCAATAACCACGTCACAACAGATGATCAACAATACTACCAACCTTTGAAATATTACTTAATTTATTTATATTTAATTCTAACAATAAAATGACGTTGGCAACACTGGGACTATTAACGTCACAAATCCAAGATGGACGACCTCTGCCATCTTAGATTCCAAGATTTGGCGCTAGTACCCCTATTCCCGTACTACTTATAGTCAATTAAAATAATTTTAAAATTTAATCCAACATTAATCAAAATTCAACATAACTTCCACACTAGTTCAACTCAAATTTATCCCAAATTCAACACAATTTTGACTCAAATTTCACCCAAATAAGACTCAAACTCGATTCAAACTCAACTCAGATTGAACTGAAATTCAATTAAAAATTCGATTCAAATCCAATTCAAACTCAATTTAATTTTAATTCAAACTCAATTCACATTCATTTAAAGCTATATTTAGATTCAATTCTGTTTCATCTCCGATTCAATTCAGATTCAATGCAATTTCAATTCAGTTGAAATTCAATTCAATTTTAACTCAAATTCAATTTAAATGCATCTCAAATTCAATTAAAATTCATTCCAAATCAATCCAAATTCAATTCAAACTCAACTCAGATTCAGATCTACTGGTCGGTAAATAAAGAAAAAAGAAGAACTGTGAGATTCTCCTATAAGTACTGCGTTAGAGCAAGTGTCAGATGGATGCTAATAAGTGTTCACTTTATAAAAAATGTGATGTCTACAAAATTATTTTACATAAAATTCTCAAATAATGTCAGTCTCTTAATAAAAAAGTACAGTATATAAATGTTGACTTGTAACTTATTTCCAACAATAACAAACCTTGGAATTTTAAATATAATTTAATAAAATGTACTCATCCTTTACGCTTAGTATATAATTACTAATCAACAGCCTCGTAATCAACCGAATTGATAATAAAATAATAAGTGGAAAAGTTTCGAGTGCTTTACAATTATTTTGCTAATAAAATAATCAAAGTCTCATTATTATTAATAATATTTGTGACAATTAGCAGTAAATGTCATTATATGAATTGTACCACTTATCGCACGTCAAAAAAATTTATATTTGACAAATAAATTTCATTAAATACTTTTAGTTATGCCTCTTTATTTTCATCGTAAAAAATAGTTTTATTAAATTCTGTTTAAAAATTAATATTAGAATTTCTCCCCTACACGATTTTTACTATTAATTAAAAATTAGAACTATTTCATTAAAGTACATTTCACAAAACCTCCGTTATCCAGATCTTCGTAATTTTGTTTTCTTGATATGGTTTTTAATTGCGTGTAAGAGGTAAATGAACCGTAGTATTCAAAATTCTATCGACTGAAATCTCAAATCAGATTGATTTTAAATAGCATTTTTGTGCCTTCTGACAAAAATCTCTGATTTTCTGCAGCTCCATCAATGAATAAAGGAATAGTCAGTCGTTGGCTAAACGAACTAAATATTAATTTAAACAAAACTTCGGATCATTAGTAAAAATAATGTTCTTCTCGCAGAACTATGTCGGACGTTCGGTTAAAATGTTAGTAAATACCACGTCGTGATTTCACAGTCGACGATCGGTGAAATTACTTTCTAGAAATTTATAGAATATAGATGTAGAAATGTATTAATCTAAACGGCTGTATTTTTAAAAGTTGTAGCTAAAAATTAGAAATAAAAATCAGAACCTTGAACTGTTACGAGTTATCAGTTTTATTTATCGAATGAAATTTTTTTTTTTTTTTTTGTCTTCAGTCATTTGACTGGTTTGATGCAGCTCTCCAAGATTCCCTATCTAGTGCTAGTCGTTTCATTTCAGTATACCCTCTACATCCTACATCCCCAACAATTTGTTTTACATACTCCAAACGTGGCCTGCCTACACAATTTTTCCCTTCTACCTGTCCTTCCAATATTAAAGCGACTATTCCAGGATGCCTTAGTATGTGGCCTATAAGTCTGTCTCTTCTTTTAACTATATTTTTCCAAATGCTTCTTTCTTCATCTATTTGCCGCAATACCTCTTCATTTGTCACTTTATCCACCCATCTGATTTTTAACATTCTCCTATAGCACCACATTTCAAAAGCTTCTATTCTTTTCTTCTCAGATATTCCGATTGTCCAAGTTTCGCTTCCATATAAAGCGACACTCCAAACATACACTTTCAAAAATCTTTTCCTGACATTTAAATTAATTTTTGATGTAAACAAATTATATTTCTTACTGAAGGCTCGTTTAGCTTGTGCTATTCGGCATTTTATATCGCTCCTGCTTCGTCCATCTTTAGTAATTTTACTTCCCAAATAACAAAATTCTTCTACCTCCATAATCTTTTCTCCTCCTATTTTCACATTCATTGGTCCATCTTTGTTATTTCTACTACATTTCATTACTTTTGTTTTTTCTTGTTTATTTTCATGCGATAGTTCTTGCGTAGAACTTCATCTATGCCGTTCATTGTTTCTTCTAAATCCTTTTTACTCTCGGCTAGAATTACTATATCATCAGCAAATCGTAGCATCTTTATCTTTTCACCTTGTACTGTTACTCCGAATCTAAATTGTCGAATGAAATTATGAACGACAAAAAGGTTTAACGGATTCGATATCTAACCGTAACACAGAATTTTTTAGTTTCATTAATGGAAGCTCTGAAATATTACAATATCGGCAAACGAACTAGAAAATATTACTAATGTTATTAAGGGTTGGAAATTATAATATTTAGGCTAATAATCCGAAAAGTAAAGAAACCAACCTCTTTACATTTAATTATGTATCTTGCAGGATAAAGCGGTCGGTAGGAAAAGCGCAGATAGAAAAACAATTTCTTTCAAAGAATGTAAGAACTTCCGGATTATGAAGTTCTTACATTCTTTGAAATCCCTGTCGGTCGTCAAGGAAGACGACCGACAGACATTTGAGATGCGATGAATAAAATAAAAAGATGTACAACATCCGTTAAATTTTCGGTCTGGACGATGATCCGTGAAGGGGTGCGTATAAAGCAGTAATGGGTAGGTTTGGACGAGCAGTCGCCCTCCTCTCAAGTGAGGATGCGCTACGAGCAGTTACAGAATTATTTCCTGTAACTGAAACTGACTGGCATGAGATTCAGTTAGACTACAATACAAGGTTTTCGACTGACGAAATTAAGGATGTCGTTACTAGGCTGCATCCCGTTAAAAGCCCAGGCCCGGATCAGGTTCCTGGTGCGATACTAGGGACCCTGGTGGCTAGGTATCCATGGCTTGTACTGAATATATTAGTCAGGCTCTGGAGGGCTCAAGATTTCAACATAGCTGGAAGGAATCAAGGATATTTCTCATCCTAAAAAGAGTGAAATTTAGCAGGACAGAGTCGCTTACCGGCCTACCTGTCTCCTTAACACAATAGGAAAGCTATTTGAGAGATTGCTTGTAGACAGATTGTGGGCAGAAATAGAGATGAATGGTGGACTCTCTCCAAGCAATATAGATTCGTGTGGAGGAGGTCCACTGTTGACGCCCTGAGATATGCCCTCGACTGGGTCGGAGATAGGACCAGTGGCTCCTGTCGTCGAAGGAGGATCCCACTTATGGTTTTCTTAGACGTGACGAATGAGAATGCTTTTGGAAGTCTTTCTAGGCCAAAGATTAATGAGGTGCTTTCTGAGAGGAATGTTAGCGGCTACCTGAGGGGCATTGTGAATTACTATCTTCACAGGAGGAGGGTCAGTAAACGAACCGAAGATGGCGATATCGAGATAGATACATTCGGAGGGGTTCCGCAGGGGTCGGTTCTAGGACCACTCCTGCGGAACCTAGCATAAAATAGTGTGCTAAGGGTAGAATTTGAGGGCGACATCGAATTAGTAGCTTATGCTGATGATCGGGCCCTCCTTTTCGCCGGTAAAACAGAGCACGACGTTGAGGAATTGGCTACCACAACGATCAACAAAATACAGAATTGGATAGAAGATAGAGGCTTGTGTCTGGCACATAACAAGATAACTGTGATCTGTCACTGTAAGAAGGCGAATCAGGGATATCAGAGTTCGCATAGGTGATAAAAAAATCCCCACGTCCAGATGTGGTAAATACCTAGACGTGTAATTAGAGACCAATAGAAGGTTTAATGTACATTTAAACAAAGTCAATGATGGAGCAAAAATTACGATGTACAGGCTAGGTAGGTTAATGAGTGATCATTGAGGGCCGCGTTCATTAAGAAGAAGTCTTATACTATCGGTTGCAACATTTCCCAAATGTTATGCGGTGTCAGCGTAAGCAGAGGCCTTTGAAATAAAGAGGAACGAGACCCAGGTCTCGGCGATACAACGAAGAGCCGCTATCAGTGTAGAACCATCTTCCAAAACAGTTTCAAGAAATGAACAGAGACCTGCCTCCTGTCAAACTCTGGCACAAATACTGGAGAGGATTTGAAATGGAATGCCCAAAAACGAGGCTAGAAGCCTTTTATTTGCTTATTGGCAAACCTCGTGTGAGGTTTCAAAACAGGCAGTTGAACAAGGAAAATTATACGGGATGTTGGCGAATGGGTGCGAAGAGGATTGGGTGAGGTGAGCTTCTATCTCTCCCAGCTGTTGACGGGACACAGAGAGTTCAAGGCCTACCTATAACGGTTCGGCAAGCGTGAATCCAAAACAATCAGATATATATTATAAGAAAGAGGGTATCGTGAGGACATCCTCTAATGTAGAAAGGAGCTGGTCAAAAAAAGGAGCGCTTACAGGAGTGAAATACTAGACAGTAAGAAGAGGAAGTGGAAAGAGCTCATGGACAAGTTGGAGAACGACATATCGTGTGACACCTTCCAAATCGTAACTGGTAGATTTGGTAGGGCGATACCCGTTCTTACCGAGGAGGTTCTTAGGAACCAAATTGATGTTTTTTTCCCTAGAGGTTACCGGGTCACCTATGGGAGAGATAGCATCCCTGTATTCACAATGGGCGAGCTGCGACTGGTGGCAGGGAGCTGAAAGCTAAAAAGAGTCCCGGCCTCGACGTGGTTACTAACGAAGTTGTGACTGCAACGGTCCGAAGTTGCTGCGGACCAAATTCAAACAAACTTCAACGGAATACTACTGGAAGGTTGTTTGCCACCAGAATGGAACGAGGGCAGAATGGTTTTACTGAGGGAAGATGGTGGAGACGTAGGAGGGCCAGGCGGATATCGACCTCTTTGCCTGTTGATTTGCCTAAGCAAACTCTTCGAGACACTGTTGGCGGAGCGTCTCTGAGATGAATTAAAACGGAAGGGAGGCCTTAGAGAATGTCAATATGGATTCAGGACAAGGCGGATAAAAGAGGATGCCATAGCTAGGGTGATGAGGATTGTCAATGTGGCCGCAGCGGGTTCTTGGAGGACGAGGTGCATCCCGGCGGTGGTGATGTTGGATGTCAAAAATGCATTCAACTCACTGCCGTTCGGATGCATTATGGATGAGTTATTCGGAGAGATATCAGTCCGTATCTTGTGCGAGTCCTTCAGGATTATTTTATTGGCGGGAGGATAGTTAGTCATGCAGAGGGTAAGGAGGTTACGACCAGTATGAAGCGCGGTGTCCCGCAGGGTTCGGTAATTGGATTGATCCTGTGGAACCTAGCATATGATGGCGTCCTCAGGTTGCGATATCCTGAAGGAGTTTCGGTTACTGGTTTTTCCGATGACGCTCCAGAGTATTAGTTGCCAAAACAGATAAGGAAATAATCAAGAAAGGTGAATGAGCCATTCTGTTGTTCGATAGATGGTTAGCGGACCACGGTCTTAGCCTCGCTGCAGAGAAAACGAAGCTACTGGAAATGGCCAGAAGAAGGCAACTCTCCCCCATCAGGCTACAGGTAAGGGGGAGGTCGTTATCGAGCCGATCAGTAGAGCCAAATACCAAAGGGTTTGACTTGACAGCCGGAGAGCCTTTCAAGATCATCACAGGGAGACACTCGACAAGGCAGGTAGAACAGTATCGGCTGTCTCATGGCTCATGAGCTAGGTTGGGGAGCCGAGCTCATCAAAGAGGAGTGCACGAAAGTGGCCGTTTGGAGGCTTGCGGGGCTGCAGCGCCGACTGGCAATCGGCGTTGCTAGGGCTTAGAAGGGATGACAAAAGAGCATGGGCAAGATGGAAACTATAGAGCGCTGACAGATTAGATGGACTGGATCAGAAGTGGGTCCCTAAATGAAAAAGTTAATACAAGATATCAGACCTTGGCTCAGACTGTGCACGGGGAACTCACGTTTGAGCTAACCCAATTTTTATCGGGACATGGTAGCTTTAATAGATATTTATGCGGCAGTAGGAGACGGTCGTCTGAAAGCTGCTAATATTGTGGAGAGCGGGATACCGAAGAACACACTGCCTTCCAGTGCCCAAGATGGAAGAAAGATGATGATGCGGACGTGGTTTGGAGAGGTTACCGCAGATAATATAGTGGAGGAGGTAATGCTTCACGGCGAACGGAACTGGTCAATAGTCAGTAAGGAAATAGGGAACATGATCTGAAAGAAGACCCTGGAAACAGAGGAAGATGAGTGAGGGGTGTTAGCATTAGGGCAGGGAGGACAATCCTGTTCAGGAGTGGTAGGATGCTTTGGTGTCCCACCTTCAATGATTGAACGGGGACTTCTGGGGTCCTTAGGTGGGGAAAAGAAAGACCGAGACCCGGTCTGGGGCTCTCGTATTGACTTCGGATTAGAGACAGGCGCTTATTAAAAGACCGAGACCCAGCCATTGGTGGGGGGAGGGGGGTGCTGTCAGAAACGGCATAGCCTGTTCGACATGGCCTCCCAGTGGATTAGAAGTAACTGCCAACCACAAGGTCGTGTTATATGGAATCGTGGATCGGGCCTTGAGGGGAAGGTTGTTAAAATAACTCCTGCTCAGGATATTGCGGCTCGCTGAGATGGGACACTTTTGATGAATGACGAGGGACTCCTCGTGCACAGGGAAAACAGAAGACCGAATTCCGGCTGGAGCCCAACCTCACAGAAGGGTGACGGTTAGAGGCATGGCAACAACAAAGGGTCGAGTCCCAGCCGACTGGGGAGACCTCCGTGGGGCACGGCATAGCCCGATCCTGTGTTCATTTTTTCTGTTGTGTACTGTTTTTCTAACCTCAAAATACTTACTATAGCTTGCAACTTGATTTGTCTCTTTCATATATTCCAATCTCTTTCTTCTTTAACAGGTCTTATTCTTAACTCATCACCAAATAAAGTAATCCTGGATGTTTTACTATCAACTTAATTTGTCTTTTTAAAAGATTCTGCCACGAATTTCTTTCCCCCACAGTTCGTCTTAAGACATCTTCATTTTAAATTTTATCCACCCACATAATTTTTAAGATCCTTCTGTAACCGCATTTAAAAATCGGTGTTTTCTTGTTCTAGTTTACCAATTTTCCAAGTTATTGTTGTACTATAAAGAGTCATACCCCATACAAATATTTTGAAAAATTTCTTTCATACTAGCAGATCTCTATTCTGCATGAAAGTTCTCTTTTCTCGTGTCAATCTGCTTTTTATGTCTGCAGGAGAGCACTCGTAAATTTTCCAGTACCAGAAAACAGTGCGGTCTGCTAAAATTATCTGCAAGTACACGGTACGCAGTCGCAGGCGGCTGGTTACACGACAACGTTATGAAAGATGCGTATTCATATTTCAACATCTACATTGATAAGAAGAAAAACTTAAATTTTTCATATCAAACGTTATCCTCGTCTGCACCGAGGATTATATCTTAAATGCTCTTGCCGAAGTGGTAGGTGCCGATTGTAAATATGTCTTGGAAATTTTGATTGACATAGTGGTAGCATTTCCTTCCTTTTGTTCTGTTCTCTATGAGTTGGAACCCCGCAATGTTCCCGTAGCCCTGCAGGCCGTAGTACGGGACTATTTGTCTAATCGCTCGGCTCGTTTAAAGATGCGCACCTAGTTGTGGAAAAGTCTGTCACCAGGGAAAGCCCGCAGGGTTCCGTAGTGGGTCCTCTGCTGTGGAACCTGGTCTTTGATGGATTTCTGGGATTGACATCCCCAGAAGGGGTCACGGCCCAGGCTTCAGCCGATGACTGTCTCCTGTTAGTTCGTAATAATTTACGACCGCAGCTAGAATACCGGGCGCAGGCGGCTTTGTTGACCGCGGAGAGCTGGATGGACATGCAAAATTTATTGATTTCTGTGCGCAAGAAGAAGTTTATGCTTCTCAAGGGTGTAGTCAAATTATCGTAAATTTGTAATACCCATATTAAGTATAAAGGATGTGTGATCAGCGGAGCTAAAGTTCATAAGTACCTAGGTGTTTTGTTTGATGAGAAGTTGCTGTTTAGTAACCACATTAGGCAAGCAGCGGCGGCACCGTCTCTTTGAAGCACAAGCTTAGGAGGATTGCTCGGAAGGATTACGAGCTGTCGGGCCGTCATTTGTACATGGTGTACGGAGGTGTCCTTGAAAGTATGGCCTCTTATGCTGCGTCCGTTTGGACGCAGCATAAGAGGCCATACTTTCAAGTTCCAGGTGGCCTGAGTTCTGGCCACCTGGAACTTAGAGGTCAAGGGGAAAATTGGCCATTCAGAAGCGGTGATTCAATGTGGCCTGAGCCTCATTGTCGGGCCGTGTGGGTGTTCTTTGATGCCGTTGCTTTGTTCAACCGGCATCAGTAAATATATAAGGGAAAGACTTCTACCTCGCTGCTGTGAGAATCTACTCGAGAGTTATGGTTGACCATCAATCAATCAAATCTCCCAGTGCTTTAATATTGGTGGACAGATACTTGCTGGCATTCAGCAACTTAGGCGCGGCAGCTAATTGCTGTCTTGAAGAGATAAATTTAATTTATTCAATGTCATATATATTTTAGTAGTTGACAGGGTGCATCTACCCATTTTAGAATGTATGACAAGTGAGTGGTGGGATACGAAGCAAGTGGTGTGTAATATCATGCTTAGTTCGCTCACGCAATTAGGTTAGCTCTAGGAGCTAATTAGGTTGCTGGTCGCGAAACTGATTCGAGGCTCAGTAGCCGTTTGTGGCATAGATATTCGGTCTTATGCTTTAGAGCGACCGAATGAGGTTGTGGCGGGAGAAATGCAATGGAAATCAAAAATATCAAACGATAAACTCTTTCATAAATTAGATTTTTAGCGGCTTATTTTGTCGACGTTTGCATACAGATATCCAAAAGCAAGTACTATTTTCCTGCGGTCTGATTTTTATAATTTGGGTTTTATTTTATATTTTAAAATAAAACGTAGGCCAGAATTTAAGTCGAAACAAATTTTACGTGAAAGGGCAATTTTTTATTTCTCCCAAAAAACATTACTGGAACGGCGTTCCGGTGTCAATTCACTCCTGCAAGTCGGCGTCGCTTCGTCCCTACTTTATAATTTTTTGTTATAACTTAACAAATTCTCCCGCTCTATCTTAATATTTAATTCTTCATTATCCTCCTGTTTATAGTATTTCATTACCTTTGTTTTATTTTTACATTTTCCAGACTGAAGTACTTTTTGCTAAATTTCTTATGTCATTCGCTCTTTCTTCTAACTTATCTTTCATTTGTACTAAAATAATAACATTAGGAAATCTTAACGTATTTATTTTTTGTCTGATAATCATTGCATTCTCAATTTTATGCTTTATTTTCTTTATCGCTTCTTCTTTTAGGTACAAGTTGAAAAGGACGAGGAGAGACTATATGCTTGTCTCATTCCTTTCAGAACCAGAGTTTGTCTTTCTTCATTTTCTATTATATCTGCTTCTTCTTTAGATTATGGATAACTCTTATCTATGCATATTTAAGTCAAAATTTCCTTAATATTATCAAAACTGACCGGTCTATAAATTCCATGTATATATCTTTATTCTTTTAAAGTTTAACTTCTAAAATTAATCTGAAGATCAGAGCGATCTCTCTTTTACCTCATACTCTTTTTGAAATCGAATAAGCGTTCAAACAATTTTCCCCTTCTACTATATTTCCTCTTTGTCTGTAAATACCGTATTTATTCGCATAAGCCCCGCAGCATTTTTGATGGTTTATTTCACGATTTCGGGGTGCGGGTCTTATTCGAATCATATAATGATTGAATAATTATTACTGCACGAATGATGTATTGATATTTGATTATTATTTTACACGCCAGTAATATCGAATACGACTGCGACTGCTAAAGTTTATGAAAAATCACGTAAACAAATATGAATTTTATTATTATACCAGCGTCTATCGCTAGAGAAGAGTACAAGGGTTAATACTCTTATGTCTCTTATTATTACTTCTTAATTCTGTAACAAAATACGTAAAATGAAACGAGTTTCTGGAAATACGGTACATTCCAATGTTTAGTTTCATTCATTTCAAGTGAAATTCCTTCACGCTTTTCATTTACCTCTCGGTACTCATGCGATTTCAAACTTTTAATCGTGTCAAATCTCTCACATCCCTCTTATTTCTTCAAAAAATACCTTATTGATTAAAAGTTATATTTTCAAATAAAAAAAATTTCGTTCATTTACCGTCGCTGAAAAATTAAAAGTTGTGTCCGGAGCTGAAAATATCAATAAGCCAGCAGTCGGAAAAATATGGCATTGATGAGTCGTGTATTTCAGATAAGCAAAAGAAAAACGACTAACTGCTTGGCGCTTTTTTAAAAAGATGATCGTTTCGTGGACCGAAATCCGGAAAATTCCCAAATTAGAGTGAGAACTATCTCTGTTTATTAAAGAAAAAAAGGGAAAAGATTTTTGCATTAAGAGATATGCATTATAAAGGAGAAACAAATAGCTCTAGAAGGTAATATTGAAAATTTTAAAGCTAGCAGAGATCGGTTTCAAAAATATACATGTAGATCTAGTTTAACTATAAGAAGACTGACTGCTGTCTGTCAAAAATTGCTATATGCATGCAAAGAAAAACTTATAGAATTTCAAATGTTACTGACTCGAGCAAAAAAAAAAAAAATTATTTCTAACTATATATATATGTTTGTTTGTTTTAATCCCTTCTCGCATGGGCTGGATCTGCAGTTAAGCATGATTCAGCCCAGGTGAGTGTCCTCGTAACTCAAACGAGCCTTCCTGCCCGCCGGCATAATATCCAGTACGGTAGGTCGGCCCGCCGATTGGATCTTTTACTTCTTAATTTATTTTAAACTATTACAAATTCTTTATTTTTAAACTGTCTTCTTAATTTCAAGCTATTACAAATAGGTAACGCTGATCAAATGCCTATATACTTTGTAATGCTACAGATTCAGCTTTCAGTTTGATTGGTGAAACAAGTGTTCCTATTCGAACTGATAGTTGTGAAAAACAGAGCTATACAGTTATGCTGGCCGTTTTAATAAATGGATCAAAACTTTCATCTTTTGCTATTTTCAAGCGAAAGACTTTGCCCGAAGAAAATTTCCCAAAAGAGATAATTGTTTGATATAATAAACATGGATGGAAGAATATTCATTTAATGGATGAACAGTTGAAATCAGTGCGGTTTCGTAGACCCAAAAGCTTGCAAAAGTTAAAATCTTTGTTCGTCCTTGTAAGCTTTCGGGGACATTAACAGAAAATGTGACAAATTCTTTATCGAGAAATTATTCTGAATTAGTAATTATTCCGGAAGGAATTACGTCTCTCCTTCAGCATTCAATGTATGTATTAATAAGCGTTTAAAAACAGATTGAAACATTATATTTTTGTTGGATGGCAAACAATGATCATTTATTTACACTCACTGGAATAATTAAAACATCATCTGTCTCCTTTGTCTGTGAATGGATATGATCGCATGGGAAAGTATATCTTCAGAGCTGCTGATTAAAAGGTTTAAAAAATGTCCAATTTCAAATAATATGGACGGGACGGAAGGTGATATTTTCTAGGAAAACGAAGAGAACGTAGATTCTGATTCTGGATCAGAAAACGGATACGAAAGTAAAGAAGAAAGTGACTAACTGGAAAGCTTAGCAATTGCAAATCGTTTTTTATCCATCTATACATAATAACATTAATAAACAAACCTGTGAAACTGAGTGTAGTTTATTTTTTACCAATACCAAATCTTCCATTTATTGAAGTATCTAGGTGTAAATGAGTATACATTTTAAAATTCTTTTTCTTTCTCATTAATCTTAAAAGTAATCTGCGGGTTTATGTGATGGCAGGGCTTATGGGCAGGGCAGGGCTTAAATACGATATTCTAGTAAGTATTTTCGCGTGTTCGCGGCTCGATCAGGATGTTGAGAGATTGACAATTGGAAATGTTTGTATTATTACAATTTATTAGTTAAAGAACGTAAGTGAAAGAAGACAAATCAATAAAAATTACAATACTAGTAATAATAATAAGCGATAATAATAAACATCTCGAATAATAATTAGAATAATGACAATAATAAATAAACATATGGTTGTAGAAATCACAACCACAACAACAACAATGATAATAGTAATAATAATAAATGACAATAATAATAGAAAATAGTGATTACATATGAAATAGAATTTAAAGTAATCGTCAGGATTTATTCACAAGTAGATAAATAATAAAAACTAGAATTTAGTCTCATTGAAAAGATAATAGCTTGACCCGTAGTCTTAACAGTTTTAACCACTAGTCTTGTGTCTTTTATTAACAACAATAGTATAATATAGATGAGACAAATATAAAGTTATTTTACTGCAAATACATTTGCTTCACAAATAAAACTACCCTAACAATTTATGAATGAAATTTAGTACATTATCTCTTTCACTTATAATCTTACAGTAACTCACCGAACCATTTCTCGTTTTCATCTACTACAATTACTTGTAACGACACCGTAATTGCGTCGAACCTAAACTAGAAATTCGCTCCTTCACTAATCTACTGGCAGAATACTTTCACTGACTGACATCTCACAGAACTCACATTTCGCAGACTCTCATCTTGCAGACTGACATCATAACGTCTCATTTAGACTGATTCGCAAAACTAATTTTTAAATGGTCTTCTCCAGAGTTTTATACTCCTTATAATCTTTACTTGCCGGACCGGACCAACCCAAAGCGTGAAAATGATCGACTCCCCTCACATTTTTCCATTAAATTTCAAACCTTGGTCCGGTAACTCTTCTCACGGAACAACATCTGTTTACTGTGTCAATGGGCAATATTACAAAAGACGATTATTAAACGGACCTGTTACCTTTACTAAAAGGGTTTCTTTTAGCCGCTTTCTGGATTCTTCCCATTATTATATTTTCTACTACTTTCTTCTTAACTGGTAGGAATCCGCTAGTCAGGTCTGCTATACCGGTCTTGTTACAGTATTTTAGATGAATGAGACGTTAAGGCTGATCATACCGTAGTCTTAAAGTAAACTCTTTTCTCTTTTATTTAAATCTGGGAATATTTCAACTCTAAAATTCTGCATACTAGCCTAAAAAACTTAATCGGTTCCACTTCTCTTAGAAAGACAATACCTCAGATAACATTTCATCAACTCTTACTGTTTTATTTTTGTTTAAATTTTTCAGAGCTCTATAAAGCATTCATAACACTCAAATATAAGTCTAAGGTTTACGAATATATTCCCATTATCCCATTATATTATCCCATTATCATAATACTTGTGAGAATGGCACTGATAAATAACAAATAAGCCTGTTCAATTTAAAAAACCTATCAGTGGATTAAAATTTCTTTAGACCAAGTTGGTCGCCACAGTACTCGAAACTTTGAACGATCTGATGTATGCTAGTTTCAGGATAGTCGGTCTCTATCTTAAAAATAGTACGTAGAACTGGTACCTATCCTTTGTACGGGTAAAAAGTATTTTGTACAATTATTAGCCTTACCCAACAAACATCACCAGGAGGTGACCGTATTTCATTTCTCATTTAAATATATTTTTTTATTTAATTTTTTTTCGTCGAGTAACCGGAGGCAGCCGGTTGCGGCGCGTAGCATCGCAAATACTAATAGTAGCAGCAGCTGTATCGGTCGACCCGCCCTGCCATTAACTGTCGAACATTTAAATCTACTTTTATCAATAACCGAAAGAAATATCGAAAAAACAGAGAATTCTTTTGTAGCAAATCTAATTTCAAATACTGTAAGCGGCCACCCAATTCGATTTGACCGACGGTATGGCCATAGTAAAATTGAATAACGACAAAAAACACAATCCTGTTATTACCACAAGCCATTAAAACAGTAACCATCTTGAAACGGTGAAATATTTGACAACGGCAGTAGTCCTATGTTTTTCGCAAGTATAAAAACTATGTTGATGAAAAATTTAGCTCGATCGGCCGAGAATGTTTGGTGTAAAAGAGTAACAGCCTAACAGTAACCACTAAATTTATATATATATATGAATATACATATATATTAACTTAAATATAATTTATTTGAGTTTATTTTCATCTTGATTGGATAGAACTAAATATAATAAAAAGACATATTTTACGTCAAAGTATTACTCAATAATCTCTTGGGTTAGCCAATCAACTATACACACTTATAAAATAAATACACAACGTTTCACTTAGAATTCTCTAAGCTTCCTCAAGTGACAATACACATTCACACACAAATCATACAAAATTCTCTTACATACTGTAATACTGTAAAATTATGTACGAGAATTTTGCATGATTTGTGTGTGAATGTGTATTGTCACCTGAGGAATCTTAGAAATTCGAAGTGAAACGTTGTGTATTTAATTTATAAGTTTTTATAGTTAATTGGTTAACCCAAGAAATTAATAAAGCTGGAGAGAGGGAAGGGAGCGTTCACGTCCAGCGGCCCCAGCGGCCGGTTAGGCCTGCTGCTCCGGCGATGATGTTGACATCCGCCGGGAGGTCCCATGTTGAGGCGGCTAGGGAACTTCTTCTGTCTTCTTCTTGGTCTTCTCCAGGTGATGGTCGACGACGAATTGAAAATGTACTCTCGTGCAGGCTCTTCTATTGGAGCCTGAGAGTGGTGAGGCCGCAGCGCCGCTATGGTGGAGAACTGCGCGGTCATCTCCGCGGCGGGAGTGAAGCTTGTACCAGCGTGTACGTATACTGTGCGGCAGTTCACATCTGAGTTGCTACCATGTTCGTCCGCCGATATTACATTAGGCATATAAGTTGTAACAATATATACACACTCGTATGTTTTTACATATTTCAGATATCAGATGAAGTCCTTAGTTCCTATCCTACATAAGAATATACAGTAATTTTCAACAGCTGTATTTAATGGTTCATTTGAATTCCTGTTAAACTATATTAAAGTTAAGAATATTAATCGTTTGATTAGAAATCATATCAGATAAAGTTTGTGACAATTGTATATATATATTTTGTAGACGTTACGCGTGTTATAATAATTACCGCCCGTATGTAAATTTAATTATTTTAAACATCGAAATAAGTAAATAAACGTTACGTTACATTTTTAATATTAAGTATTGTAGAAGCGATCGATCTACAATTACGCCACATTATTGATGTAAACCAAAACACTCATGTACACAAAAAAAAGATATGAATAAAAAAAAAATTGTACTAGAAACATAACGGTGGAGATAGAGGTTAGAGATAATTGAAGCGTCAATCACGTCTCATAATGACACTTAACTTCTAGTTAATTTTAAAGAGGGTATCTAATCTCTATATAATGTAACATTATAAAACTATTCTATTAAAATAAAAATATATCAAAATAAATATATTATTATCGACTTCTGTTTGAAGATAATAATTTATAAAATTAAGTTGTGTTCTTTATTATTTTAATAAGTATAAAATGTTTACCTGTTGAGATAAATGTATTATTACAAGTTAATTGGATCATTTAATAAGCTAACTTAACTTGTTTGCGATTATATTATTACTATTTTTACTTCTAGAATAATAATTATTATCATCAATATCATTTGAATTATAAAAAGTATAAAATAGATATATAGTAATATTTAGTAAGTTAAGTAATATTTATATCGTAATTATGTTAAGCAATTTTGTTTTGAATTATTTACAAGACACTAAAAATCAAATTATATTGAGTGAGCCTAATTAAGTGAAAAGTATACCGATAAAATTACGTATATAAGGTAAAGTGTTTCAAAAAGACGAGCGAGATTTTAGGTTTCGTCGAAAATCTTTGTAGCGACGCTGATCTATTGAAGTTGAACCGCTCATCCCGTGAAATTTATCACAATAATGAAACTTCGATTCAAATACAGAAAAAAGATGTGATTTCTAAATTCACATGTTTCATAAAAAATATGTAAAAATCGTTTCTGTCCTTTACCTACATCCGGTTGCTGATTATTTCTGAATACTACTGATTCATTTCACATCTCAGTAAATAGTAGTAGATTGTCATATAACTTATGGTAGAGAACCGACTCGTAGAGGTGCGGTGAAATAATACAAACGTTCGAAAATTACTTATCTTGGGCGGTAATACGACTGCGATCAGATCGTTTTAATTCAAAAATAAATATTCCGCTTAGTTTACAGATGAAAGAAGAATGAAATATTTTATTAAAATAGAAAAGGATATGCTGCTTAGATATAATAATAATAATAATAATCCGCTGAAGTAAATCCATCACCACGTCCGGATCAGTAACATCTACGATCCAAGTCCGGGGGGGGGGACAATAACTTTGTACTTTTCTAAGACTTGTACAAAACTCCAAGCCGTCTGACGGAGCTATTGTCAAATATCCATTCTGGATGAGTATGGTCATAGGAGTATAGATCGTGGTCGTTCTTCATTCGAGACAGAACTCCCCTGCGTGTTTGCCGTGCGCGGTGACCTGTGTTGCTAGAAATGGGGGTCCTGGCGCTTCAGTGAAACCTCATCGTCGGCGTGGAAAACCACGGTTGGATGTAACAACACAGCGCTTTAGCCCCTGCTTTGGCTAAACAGGAGGCCGGTTTTCTAAACACTGCCGGTCAATCGGCTCGTTTACAACAGAAATTTCCGCTTGCGGAGGGGATGGGTAGACAGGTGAGAGCCCGAGATACCTTGACAGGACTAGTCTCCTGTTTGGGGTGAATTGCGATCTACATCTCTCTAATAGCTCTGGCGTCCGGATGGGAGTCTCAAGTGTGTGGCTCCGTGGAGCTGGGAAGCTAGGGAGACGAAATTTTTAAAACATCTTTGGATTCTAAAACCTCAACTACTCGTTTGACAACCCCGGACAACTTTGGGAGCAAAGGCTCTCGTTCTGAAGTCTCTCCTTCATTGAATTCATCGATGAAGAAGACGAAAAGTGTAGATTTATGATATGCGCCGATAGTTCAGTCAAAAGGAACTCCTCGACCAAAATATCTTGTAATTAAAAGAAACGATGGAAAGGAAACCAATTTAAAAAAAAACTACTTTCGTCATATATAAGGAACTCGCGACGAAAGCTGGGTACCAATTAAGGACACTAAAAAGACACAGCTGGTTATTTATTGAAGCGCTGAACGACGTACAATCAGCGAATTTATTACAAATAAAACAATTGGCAAACATTGACGTTACTGTCGAAACTCACAGTACACTCAACTATTACAAAGGATTAATAGTCCGTCGTGACTTACTTAATTGTAGTGAAGAGGAGAGTTTTAGCGAAATGGCATCTCAAGGCGTCATCGCATGTAGGTGATTAAACATGAAGAGAAGTGTTCCTCTCTTCCTCTCATAACCTTACTTTGAATAAGCCGTTGTTGCCTGAAAAAATCAGAGCCGGAATCCATCGGTTGGATATCTCTAACAGATGCAATCGTGAAGAGATTTGCGCATGCGGCGAAAAAATCCATGAAGGTAAACCCTGTAAGGAAATCCCTTTACGTGTGAATTGCGGAGGACAAAATTCAGCAAGATCTAGAAATTTTCCTGCTTTCAAAAAACCATCGCAATGCAAGTTCTCAGAAAACTTGAAGTGAAGGAAATAGCTAACGCACAAACGCCAGGAAAGAATCATTTGCACAGACAGCTCCGCCTAGCACACATACATCTTCGCCACAGATAACTGAAAGCTTAATAAAGCAATTAACACCAGCTATAACTACAGTTTTAGACAAATATATAGACTTTTTGCTACAGTTAAACCAGTTCCGCCGACCAGTAGACAGAAGTCAAAGGTCGACGCCAATTTAAACAAATTATCGACGTCGCAAATACAAGGGATTACTGAGATTAAGCGCAACATTTAACAGCAATCCAAAGCTTATAATATAGGAACGTACCTTTGTTTCAATTTATCAAAATTTAAATATCCTCTGGAACCTCAAGATCTCCCTCAAGGGGATAAAACACCAAAAAAACAGAGGGCGCAGAAGAGCAGTACCTCTGCTGACGTTGTTTTAGAGAGAATGGAAACGACACAAGGCGTGACGATGGGACTTCTCGCACCGTTGCCGCTGTTAGTTTATACATCCTCCACTGGATTGCCGAAACCAGCAAATCCCGGTCTTATTACACGTGACGCAACTCTGCCAAACCCTGAGACTGCGGTAGTCTAAGATGAGTAGAGTGACTGCGGCTTTGTGGAGTCACAAACTGACCCAAGTTTTACTACAGTTACAAAAAAGAAGAAAGGATGGTTAAAAAGTAAACCGCACATATAAAAGAAATTGAGAATATAATACAATGGAATATTAATGGTTGTGTCTCACATCTGTCTGAGCTTCGACTACTTATAAATGAGCACAACCCTTCACGGTATGTCTTCATGAAACATACTTTGGAAGCCAGAACATGATTTCAATCTACGTGGTTATAATGTAATACGTACAAATGTTGAACCTGATCGGCGAGCAAGTAGTGGTGTTACCTTGTACGTTCACATCTGCCTTTTCGACGAATACAATTAAATACTGCGTTACAAGCTGTTGCTACACCTCTACTATTTCCGGTTAAAGTCTCAACAAAAGTGAGATAGGGTTCACGCAAACACCCTCGTTTAGAACCAGCCCTTTCACCTGAGGCGAAGCGGAGAAAAGGTTTTGAAAATAGAAAGATAGAAAATGATGTGACGAGTTTGAAAAGAACTCTTTACAAGAGCAATATTCCGAAACCAACGTATCTTCTAATTGCGAGAGATGATAGCAAATTTTCGAGTGGAAATTTTTTTCTTATTGCTTGACAAATAAGTAAGCGTGTTAGAGGCCTTGTTAAAGAGATCAGGAAAACATATAATGAACTACATTTGGAGACTATTAATAATGCGCAGTCGCAGAAGAACCACAGGCTTAAGAATACTGGTGAATTTGCTATACATGTCGAACCGCGCGGCAAATTCAATACCTCAAAGGGTGTTGTGGTCTGTCACGATCTGCTGAATTGCACATAAAGGAAATAGATGAGGAACTGAAACCACCAAGAGTAAAAGATTGCAAGTGGTTGAACGGCAAAATCTTACCTTCTGCTTTTTATATCCTCACATTTAAAGGACCAACCCTGCCGGAAAACGTGTGTGCAGGAATACACCGATTGGATGTGCGAGCTTTTGTACCACAACCAATGCGATACTTCAAGTGCCAACGTTTTGGCCACCCCGCTGCCCGATGAGAGAGACCACAGATTTGCATAAGCGGTGAAAAAGTTCATGAAGGGGAACCATGTATGAATCGCGCTTAATGTGTAAACTGTAAAGGACAACATTCGTGCAGTTCGAGAAACTGTGCTGTTTACAAAGAAAATTGTAAACGCCGCAGACCTAGAGCAACAACAATTTATGCTCAGGCTACGGCTGCTCTTCCTGCTCCTTCTCCAGCTGTTGATGCAAACCTGCTTAGAGACAAATGTGCGCCCACTTTGGACCATATGATTGAGAGAATAATAGTAAACAAAATGAAGCCTCTCAATCGTAAAGAAATCACACAGTCATTGATAAAAATACAGCCTCCTGATAATATCTCGATTAAGAACAAAAGTACTCCTGAAAAAAAGAAAACAGATACCAAACCAGAGATAAGAGTTTGTTTAAGTGAAATAGTGTATGATGGTGCAAGTAAAGTGACGTTTACGAAGTCACTTTACTTATGCTGACGACGCGCTACTACTGATTGATGGGGATTTGCGTAACGAGGTAGAGTTACAAGCTGCTCGTACTTGTGAGACACCACGGCTGTGGAGTCTGCAACATAAGATGATTTGTAGCCCAGAGAAAATCACAATGATGTCGCTTTCGGGCCGATTGGCTGTTTCCCGACGAATCCGGGTTCGGATGGCTGGTCTCCCCATTCAGTACACTACAGCTCAAAAGTACCTGGGAGTTATCCTTGATGAGAATTTTCGGTTCAAGGTTCAAGTTTCCTGTATAGATCTAGCACTTGTAAGTGGATCGATAGCACCGAGGTACACTTTCCATGTTTTAGAGGATCTACAGGGAAGGGATCATTTTCCGGTGCAAATTGTAACTGACGTTACAAGAAAAATACATTCTACCTCCAAAAGATGA
The DNA here is from genome assembly GCF_047948215.1 of Lycorma delicatula. Lineage (NCBI taxonomy): Eukaryota > Metazoa > Arthropoda > Insecta > Hemiptera > Fulgoridae > Lycorma > Lycorma delicatula. The sequence continues at coordinate 22,474,466 of NC_134458.1, forward strand.
CTCTTTGATAAGACAGAATGGACCAGCTTCACACCTAGGACGATACGTCCGGAAATAACTGGTGTTATTGGCTGATGTCGACGCAATAACTAATGCTACACTATATCGACATCAAGATATGCTTCCAAAAGATATGCGAAACTCAAGAAGCGACCCGTTTTGTGGTGGAACGGTGATAAAAGTGAAGCTATTAAAAGAAAGAAAAAAGCGTACAACACATTTAAGAAATGTCAACATTAGAAAACCTAATTGCCTTTAAGAAATACAAAGCGTATGCAAAAAGACTTATGATAGATGCTAAAATACGATCCCGGCAGCAATAGGTGTCATCCATTAACAGAAACACGATTGCGTCTGACGTTTGGAAGGAAGTCAATTAGATTTTTGGGCGTACAAACTTTATTCCCATAAATAGCCTTCAATATGAAGATGTATTTAGAGGCACTCGAAACGTAATTGCAGAGTTACTAGCCAATCATTTCGAAAAAGCCAGTTAAACGGCTAAAAACGATGAATATTCTGAACGCAAAAACCGAACTGGAGAGTCACAACAATTCATACATTGAACCTTTAAAATGAAAGAACGTGTGAAAGCGTTGGACAAAGCCGGCAACACAGCTGCTGGTCCCGTTGAAATTCATTATATCATGATAAGGAAGGTGAACACCACGGCAAAATGTACATTGTTAGAACTATATAATCAGATATAGCGGGATGGAATGTACACGCAGTAGTGGAAAAAAGCACATATGATACCAGTTCCAAAGAAAGACAAAAACCAGTCAGATGCCAATAGTTACCGTCCTATTTTACTGACTTCCTCTACGGGAAAAGGTTGTGAAAAAATTATAAATAATCGACACCTGTGGATTTTAGAAAAATATTTTTTCTTATCCTCGCATCAAGCAGGTTTCCGCCAATACCAATCAACTAGTAACCAAATGAATAATTTATACATCATTTACAACAGCTTCATAAAAAGAAAACATTGTGTCGGACTCTTCGACTTGTAGAAGGCATTTGATATGACCTGGCGTTATTGAATAATGTTTGAATTAGATGAATAGGGCATTCGCGGCAATCTGCCTGTATTACTCAGCAACTAACGCCATAAACCGTTCGGCTACACCAGCTACTTTATTACTCAGCAGCTCAGCAGAAATTCGCTACAACGCCTATGTCACTGAATGCCAGCAATTACCTATCCACCATATTTAAGAGCTTGAGATTTTATTGGTTGGTGGCCATCCATCACTCTCGGGTAGCTTCCCACAGCAGCACGGTAGGAGTCTTTTCCCTGAATAAACTATTGATGCCGGTTGAACAACACAAAGGCGTCAAGGAACACCCACGCGGTCCGACAATGAGGGTCTCACCACATTGACTCGCCGTGGCCAATTTTCCCCTTGACCTCTAAGTTCCAGGGTGGCCTGAGTTCTGGCTCCCCAAAGAGCTTGGCAGTCGAACATCATGTGTTCATTCGATACGACCTCCCCGCAGACGCACAGCTCATTGCCAAGCGAAACCGAAAGAAATCTTGGTTCAAGTTCGCGTGGTTGGAGAGCACCTGGGCACCCGTTGCACTTAAAAAAAAGAGAGGCATGCCAACCACAAAAGTCCTGTATAATTCTATGCAAAGACTTTCCCTTAGTAGTGGCGTGCTATTCCTGCTGTCATGCATCTATCCAGAGGCTGTAAAGCCTCCTCTGCAGGTGGTAGATGGGCAACTGAACGAAATTTAGATCCGGTGCATTGTGAGCGCCGTTCCACTCCGGTACTGGCCCGGCCTGAAACCGCATCCCAAATACCTCGGTCACTCTGCCTCTTCGCAACTTCCACATGGCTGCCCAAACTTTCATCACTTAATCGTTTGGGAGAGCTTTTTCCAATATGGTCGAAGCCGCACAAAAAGTTGTTTTAAAAACAACAGTGAATAAAATTAAGGCTCTGCGATAGGCACTCCATAAATTCTGTATAAGCGCTCGATTTCTATCCAACCTATACGCCCGAACGGACGCAGCATAAGAGGTCGGTCTCGAAGACACCTCAGTACACCAAGTAAAAATGATGGCCAGACAACTCATAATCTTTCCAAAAAATCCCCTTAAGGTTGTGGATCACAAAGACGGCGTCGCCATTAATTTCCTAATGTGGTTGCTAAACAGAATTTATTCATCAAACAAAACACGCATTTATGTATGAACATTAACTCAGCCGATGACACAGCCTTTACACTTAATGTAATGGTTGCGACTGTACAATAATTTGTCTGCACCCTTGAGGAGAATATATTCGTCTTCGGTATAGAAATCTTTAAATTTTGCACGTCCATCCAGCCCTCCGCGATCGACAAAGCCGCCTGCGTTTCGCCTTCTAGCTGGAGTCGTAAATTACCACGAACTAACAGGAGAAATCCTGACCAGTACCCTTCTAGAAATTACAGCCTTAGAAATCCCTGAAATACCAGGTTCCACAGGAGGGGACCGAGAACGGAACCCTGCAAGCTTCCCCTGTCATTTTTTTGTAGAAAAATGACAGGGGCGCATTTTTAAATAGAGCCGAGCGGTTAGACAAGTAGTCAGGTACTACGGCCTGTAGGTCTAAGGGAATATTGCGGCGTTCCAACTCATAGAGGACAACACTGCAACACAAGGAAGAAAATGCTGCCTCTATGTCAATAACAATTGCCAAGACAAATATACAGTCGACGCTTTCCACCTCGGTTAGAGCATTTAAGGTGCAATCAACCCCTTTCAAGAAACCATACTGGCCTCGATTTTGAAGTGAGTTCATATCGATGCTTTCCCAGAGCCGTTCCACAACAAAACTTTCAAGCAACTTGCCGATTACCGGCAAGAGGCTGATGGGTCGATAACTGCTGACCTCCCTCAGATTCTTTCCTGTTTTTAAGAGCACCATCACCAAAGCCACCTTTCAACAAGTCGGAAGGCAATCCAAGTTTAGGCACCCCGAGAACAGTCTGCCAAGCGGCTTTCTTATAAGAGGCAGCAGATAATTGAAAATATCCAGGTGAAGTTGATCAATCCCCGGTGCCTTTCTCAGTACCATTCGAGAAACCACTTGATGTATATCTACGGGATATACAGCCCGGACGTCAGGGAATGGTGTCTCACCCGCCCTGATGCCAACTTCTGCTTCACCATCCGGAGCATCTGAAAAACGAGTATCCACGAACGTCTGGTAAGTCGCCACAGATGTTAAAGTGTGGTCTTTACCACACTTACCACCAACCCCACATCGAACACTGAAAGCACGTGCAATGGCTTTGCCCTCTAACATGACTTTGCAAGCTGCCAGCGGTTGTTCTGCAACTCGCGCAAGGAGTCTTGCCAAAACTTGAGTTTGGCTTCCTTAATGACATGAACAAACTTGCTACGGGTGCGTCGGTAGGTCGCAGGCTCTCAGCGCGCACGTCACGACGATAATCCCCGTTAGCGGGCGACGCTGGTACCTATTCCTAGCGGACCAAACTCTGGCACGCAGCACACAGTGGTGGTCAGAGTACCACCACTTTTTTCCGGGTTTCCGCCTGCGTGTATCAGACGATTCTCCGGAAGCGGCGGTCATGACGTCTCCAATCTTATAAAAATATTTATTGTAAGCCCAACGTCTTATTTTGTTAGCTGTTGGGACTACAAAGGCAGTCTTTGTGATTGCCGGCGTAGAACCAATTGACATCCTAGCTACGGAACGTAGCAAGCGTTATATCTCTACGAAGAGGGCCTTCTTACTCCTGGGCGTATGCGAGATATTGAAGATCAAGGTTTTGTCTCTTGGCAAGTTAGGTGGAATTAGTCTTCTACTGATCGATACAGACATGGTATATCTGGCTACCAGATATACCATGTCCAGATGTTAGTGGTTTGCGAGCGATTCGGTGGGTTTCTCCCCATCGGTACATAACACAATTCCTCTCGGGTCACGGTGCCTTTAGGGGATGTCTGGCTAGATTTAGTTTGGTCGATTCGGGCTTCTGCCTGGACTGTAGTCGGTGGTGATACTGTAAACCATGTCCTTTATGTTTGTTCTTGGTACGAGGCTGAACCGTACGAGACTTGTTAGGGAGCTTGAGAGAATAAACTACTTTCTTGATTTGCGGGTCAACTGGAAGACCCACAGTGAGTGGACTGTAGTGGCTTGCTTCCTCCATTTCCTCGCACTGTGCAGAAGAGCTGAGAGGGTATAAGTAGAGTAGTTCTCCGCGTGGCTATTAACCGCCTGGACAGTTGACTGGCCAGAGGTAGGGGTGTTGTCATGCGGGTTCTCTGTGATGGAGCTGAATGGAGTAGAGGTCTGTCCTCCTCTCCCTGGTAGATCAGACCGGAGTCCGTAGTTGTAATTAAACTAAGGATTTAAACTCTCATGTAGAGTTTCACTAAAGGAACTAGGAAATGGTATAAATTCCGTTGTTGCAAACAACATGTTGTTGAGGTGTGTTTTATCTTTACTGAATTTGCGTCGAATATTATGAGACAGTTACTCACTAGTAGCTTACTTAAAATGCAGAACTAGGAGCGGAGTTCGTTCTTCCGTGAACTCGGTTAACTAGTTCAGAGGGCAGCAAAGTAGGACAGTCAAGATTTCCGAAAGAAGCCTACAGCGGAGGTGAAAGCTGAGTCAAAATTCACTGATGAAAATGTTTACCGAGGCATTTATATCGGTGGCATTCCAACGAGGCCTGGCTAATTACTGTGAGATGTAAACTGTTAGATGGTCAAAAGACGACTTCCGTTAAAGCCCACCAGGGCTATGAACGGGGTTGGGGGTGGCGACCGGAATTGTGACAAGGCGGATGTCTTCCTCTACAGGGGTAGGGATGGTCGGATAACTGAATAAATAAAAAAAACGAGACCGATCTTCATCGGTTAGCGATTCGCAAAGCAAATATAAATGACGGTCTTTGTATTACGAGTATTAAACGATTTTATGTAAACGAATTATACAATTTTACATCTTTATAATTTAAAAAAAATGATTTATCGTTCCTTTTATTTTTTAAATTTAATTTAACATAGAACGTACGCTGCACCTTTTAATAGAGATAATTTAAGTTTTGTATATAATTACGTTATTTGTCGCCCTAAAGTTAATAAATCACACGATAACATGATTGATTATTACAAATAGAAATTCTGTACGGTTATTGATATATCTTTTTTTCAATACACTTTGATAATTTAAAAAAAAATAAACAACGATAAACATAAATGTTTACATTCATCTATAAACAGGAGCTTGGTAACTCCTGCGTAATCAAATATTAACAAGAATAATTATTTTTAAGTAACTTCGACATTTACCTTATAAGAATCCAGCGGCGATAAAAATTTAATTGAATATAGCTTTATTGCCGAGTTATAATTCAAAATTTAAAAAGAAGGAATCAAATACGTATCTTCGGGATAAGTCTTATACCGTCGACCACCGGCTATCCTACGCCCGGTAAGACATTGTACTATCGTTTCCTCAGAGTATTTTTCAAAATTGGTCTCGTTGTGGGAACCGGCATAAAAATTATTCGGGACGCAACATTACATATTTCCCTGAACTACAGCGATAAAATGTTACATTATTCCACATTAAAATCGCGATTTCGTACGGCCTACGACAGTTATAAGGTAAATGAAAAAGAAAATAACAATTATTTTGGTCGAAAAAAGTTTGTTTTACGGTATAACTTTCTTTCCGCTTGAAAAATTTTACCCGACGGTGTTTGAGGGCTTTTATACAATCTTTATTTGAACGGTATCTCTGCGTGTTTAATAGATGTTCACAGCATCCGTCGCTTCACTGACGCAGGAAAACCTCTTTCTTCCAAGCCATCTCTTTGGGTTTGGAAGTAGATTGAAATCGTAGGAAGCGTCTAGCGAGGAGAGCTGATACCGTAGCGATTGGAGTTTTAAATCGGTCGATTCTATATTTTTAACGGCTTCAGTGTGAACCGGTGCGTTTTCCTGGCCGGCTGCGACTTGGTTTTCTTGATTTCATCGTTCGGACGTTACGATATCTCAGCCTAGGCTTGTATATTAGGCGAGTGGATGAACTGGTACGGTGTAGACCTACTATTTGAAGCTCCGCGATTTTTTCTATTTTTTGTTGGTTTTTTCGATTACTTTTTGGACATGGACGTTAGCGTTGATTGGTGGTATTTTTTCGTATGTGTTGTGATTATCATTACCATTTTTGAATAACGGATTGACTTTTTTATATAGTACTGAAAGTTATCAACCTTATTGCCGCTGGCAATAGGTTAGAGCTTTGAATAGCACAGTGCTTTTCGTGCAGAGACAACATTAATAGTTGTCTCTGTAACGTCATCTTGCTGGACTTCAATCAGGTGAATTTATTTTAAGTTTTATACTGTATTATAAGGGGTAATTTCCTTTTCCCAATAACTCTTTTATCCTTCCTTTTTTGATTGATTCCTTTTGTTTCTTCACCGATCCCGACCCCCTCTTTTTCTAATCCCCCTTCCTACCATTACTTATTTGACCCCGCTTTTGAAGAGATAGATTTTGGTGGAGATACACGGGTGGACCGGTCCCAAGCTGGTGATACATCTTTCGCAGAAAGAGACTAAGCCAGCGGCTAAGAGAATACGTGTACCGGAATCTGATGAAGAAGAAGGGGAACAGATTGGGCTGGTGCGCTGGTTTCAAAGTTTACAGAGTCGTCTAACAAGCTTTCTAGTGCTTCTTTCTATGTTGAAAGAAGCACGAAGAGGGAGATCAAACTCGTCAGAAACAGTTCTCATTTTTGGTTCGGGAATTTAGTTCAGTTTGGGAGTTCGGGAGTTCAGTTAATCGTTTACGTTGGAGAGGATTAGTTCAGGCCCGTTTGAAACGTCGGACGCGTCTACCCAGACGATCAAAATGAGCCAGGACTCTGTCTCGGCAGACACCTTACGTGCCAAATTAGAGGCCGGTGTGGAACGGGAGCAGGTTCCATGGTTTATCTCTCAGCGGTGGCCTGAGGATATGTTTGGTAGTATTGCCTTTATTCAGGGGCTATTTGATATAGGCCCAGAACATACAAGGATCATAGTGGTGGATCTCAACGGTAATAAGGACGGTGCTTTCGCGCGAAACGTGTGTGATACAGCCCCTGGAGTCCTGAGGATGTTAAATGAAGGGAACGTGTTGCCGGGAAGCGTCCTCAGCGATACCACTGGGGCTGAGGTGTTGTTTGGAGGTGTAGGTGAGGTGCCGGCAGCGGGAGAGTCTTTTGTGCTCGCTACTGATACCTCAATGGGCGATGCTGTAGTCACGGAATAAATTTTTTCGGGGCTGGGAAAGATTGAAGAGTTGATTACGGAACCGATCTCGTTAAATGTGGTTCACAGTACACTAGCGCATCAAGTCAAGCGGTTGTTGGAGTACAGCGCGAGAAGGGATGGAAAAATCAGAGTCCTTTATGTGGCTTGGGAGGAGAGGTTAACTGAAAAACGGGCCAAGGTTGAACTAGCCACTAAGAGATTAGTTGTTAGTAAAGAGGGCCTATATTATGCTCAGTTACTAAGAGGAGTTAAGGTAGGAGTCGGTGACTCGGCTGCGGGAGCTGTTATTTCAGCTAGATGTGGCCGAGACGAGTCCCTTGAGTTGAGGGTCACGGATAAGGCTGCGGCTATTTCCGAAAAAATACAGGCCTCTATACAAGGAGCGTTAGTTAAACCTGGCGGTAGGCTCTCCAAGCCGGTGGTGGTTCATATTCACGACTTGGACTGCGAGGTGGAGCGTGATGAGCTGCTCGCGGCTGTTAAAGAGGCCCTCCCAACGGAGTAACACATCGAGATCAGGTTTTCATCTCTGCGTCCAGGAAGATTAAAGGTAGGCTTGTAGTGTCCAGCCGCGAGAGGATGTCCCTAAATGTTACAGATGTTGGGAACACGGACACATCGCTTCGGTGTGTAAAGGGCCTGATAGCAGGAAAGCCTGTTTCAACTGCGGTGTTGAAGGCCATTTCCGAGCTGCGTGCTCAGTGTGTTAAATGTGGTAGGGAGGGCCACAGTTTCGGAAGTACAAACTTGTGGAAAATGAAGCTGCTTTATTTAAACACCAACAGAAATGGGCTTGCCCACGACTTTCTGTGGGAGGCCTCAGCTGCTGGAAAAGCGGACATCATTCTTTGCTCAGAACCCAATGTGAACATCATCCGAGAAGGAGGATGGGTGTCCTATGCTAGGGAAGATGCCGCTATTCGATTCTTGACGGGCGGGGTTGACAAATCACTCGATTCAGAGAGAAGGATAAGTCCGCGTGCGGTTTGCAGGTTTATACCTGTACTGTTGTTATATTTCCCCCAACTCATCATGGGAGGATTTCGTAACCTTTTTGCTAGACTTGGGGGACGATGTCAGGGAGGTGGATTGCCCAGTTCTTATACTGGGCGACTTCAATGCAAAAATAGTTGAAGTGGGTGGTGACATCACTGATAGAAGGGGAGAGGAATTGGCGGCGTTGCCGTCTTCTCTTAGTTTGATATGTATGAATGACGGTGCTCCCACCTTCCGGCGGGAGGGAAGGGGCTCTATCATCGACCACGTGTACGTCTCGGAGATCCTCGCTCCGTGTAATGAGATTCGAGGTGTCGAGTATGAGGTTGGGTAGCGACCATCGTGGTATCTGATTGAAGCTGGGTACCCTGTTGCCTGTTCGGGATCATGTCAGCTGGAGAGTTGGCGAGGCATGTTTGGAAGGCTGAGGGCGAGGTTCGCTGACTATTTTAATAGAGGGCTGCAAGAAAGGCACTGAATAAGGAGATCAATAAGGAGAAGGTGGCGGCTTGGAAGCGCCTTTTGGATGAGCTCAGCAGGACCCTTGGGGACAAGCATATCGACTTGTCTCTAAGAGGCTAGGTAGGAAACTCCCGGTGATTTCGGTGGAGAGGATGGTTCCAATAGTGGAATTTCTTTTCCCTGTTTTCAAAGCACCGACGTGGCAAATGGCGCCTCTTGAAAATTCTAACCGGATAACTCTTCCAGAGCTTCGTTTTGCAGCTGATAGGCTGAATTTTCGGAAGACCCCTGGATCTGATGGGGTTCCGGGGGCTGTAGTAAAAATGCTAGTGAGGGGGTTTCCTTATACGGTGCTAGATTGGATGAATGATGCATTTGTGAGGGGCTCCTTGCCGCTATACTGGAGGAAAGCGCGTGTGGTGTTACTTCTTAAGCCAAGAAGGGAGAGTCCCCGGGTGCTTATAGACCGATTTGTCTTATAATCACCATTGGAAAGATATATGTGTGGGTGATCGAGGGTCGGCTTCGCGAGCAAGTTGAATAACATGGAGGCCTCTCACCGTGGCAGTACGGTTTTCGAAGAGGCAGGTTGGAGATTTATGCTATTACAGAGGTGGCAGCCTTTAATGATGTAACGGTCGCCGGTACCTGGTGAACCCGAAAGATTCCTTTGTTGGTCAGGTTGGATGAGACCGATGCATTTAATTGCCTGCCATTGGGAGTAATTGTGGATGCCCTTGTGACGAAAGGAGTTGATGCTCAGCCGGTCAACATAGTCAAGGACTACTTGAGCGACCGAACTGTGGTCACAAAGACGGAAACTGGTGATTACCGTTTCATTATAAAAGCTGGTATTCCTCAGGAGTCGGTCCTCGGGTCTCTCCTGTGGAATCTCTCGTACGACGGGATTTTCCGTTTGCAGTACCCGGAGGGGGTCCGGGTCGTCAGTTTTAAGGACGACCTGGCTGTTCTGATCAGAGGACGGGATGAGGCACAAATAGAAGAGAGAGACAACGAGGGCCTGAGGATTATCCATGAATTGCTTGTACATCGGGGCCTTGAAGTGGCGGCGAATAAGTCTGAGGCGCTGGTCTGTTCTGAAAGACGGCCGTTTCGTGAGGTTGCGTTGTTTTTCGAGGGGGGCGATCAGGCAAGTTGGTTTCGTTAAGTACTTAGGAGTGTGGTTTGACCCAGGACACTCTTTTGGGCTGCATGTGGTCACGACGAGAGATAAAGCAAGGAGAGTATCGGCTGCTATCTCAAGGCTTTTGATTAATGTAGGTGATCCGAGCCAGAGTAAGAGAAGAGTAATAGGCGAGGCAGTATTGTCAGTAATGCTCTACGCTGCCCCTGTATCGGGGAAAGTAGTGGAGGTCAGGAAGTACCGTGGAATGCCGGAGTCCGTGCACAGGAGGCTGCTCCTTCGTGTGACGTGTAGTTGCAGGACAGCTTCCTATGATGCGTTGTGGGTGGTGGCTGGTATGCCACCTCATCTATTGACCTCACGATCGAGGAGCGGTGACTCCACTTTGAAGAAGTGCCGAAGCGTGAGGCCAGAAATATGATTACCGCTACTTGGCAGCGTAGATGGGATGAGGGTGACAAAGGCAGATGGACCTATGGACTGATTCCTGTGATCGGCGACTGGGAGGGGCGGAGGCCCGGTGAGGTTGATTTCTGCCTCACTCGGTTTTTACCAGGCCATGGAGATTTTGGCCATTACTTGTTAAGGTTCAGGAGAAGGGTGTCGGACAAGTGTCGATATTGCGGCCTCCTTGAAACAGTGGACCATACTTGGTTCACTTGTGATCGGTGGGCAGCAGATAGGGCGAGGTTATTGGTTGACATCTCAGCCGCGACTGTGATAAATCACATGATCCGAGATCAGTCTTCTTGGAACGAGATGGTGAAGTCGGTAAGGAACATTATACGGCGGAAAAATGAGAAGGAGGGCCTAAAAACTCATATAAGAAAAAAAAAATTAATCACGGCTCGTGTAGGAAAGGAGAGGCAGTCACACCGCATCTAGGGACGTTCTGGCCCGTCAGTAGCAAGTGCTGGTGAGTCGGAGCGTGTCCAACGATTCCAACGATGGTGTGGGGGACCCTTGACAGTTTTTTTTGGCGCGGAGCGAAAGGGGAGCGTAATGCTTTCCTTAAGCTTGGTAGTGTAGGGCCAAGGCGGGTAACCCTCTTTCTGAGAGGCTTTCCGGCCTTCCTGAACCGGAGGTCGGATTTCTTCAATGATGAGGGTGTACCCCGAAGGGATACGTCCTTAAGGATGTAGCTAGGAGGCAGTCAATGCCGTGGCACTTGGAGATGACCGAAGCTAAATCACACGATACTTCCGGTTGCCTCGTAGGTGCTTAAAAAAGGATTGAACATTACCTTGGAAATACGCTGGCCGCGATGAGAAGACCGTCGATTGTTTTTCCTTGTGTAAGATCGCAGTCCTTTATGTCTTTTTGACAACTCGGTATGTTTTGATTTTGCATATGTTTCGGAATATTTTATTATATTAATGATATTAACTTTTTTTTCATAGATTATGTAACGGTTATTTATATTCAATATAAACAGATTCTATAACAGTTATACTAAACTATAATATGTAAAATTTAAAGTAATTAATTAATATGGAAAAAATAAAATAAAATTTGAAAACATGTTTTTAAAAAAAACACAATCAGCAATGACAATCTCAGTTTTATTCCACCATAATGTATTTATGTTTATACAATACCTACTCATTTTACAGTTATACATTCACAAGACCAGTGTCAAATGCAGTTTTTAGTGCGATATGACTAATTAGTGGGTATTTAAGTATATAATAGAAATTTACTGTGAAAAAAAATGTTTAAGTTAAAAAAAAATCTTAAAACATAATTTTCTATATCTAAACGATACATGAAAAGCACGGGGCAAGCTTTCATATTCAATATTTACATAAATTATTTAAATATGAAAAACGATTTGATGCTAAATGGAAATGATAGCTTGAATATACAATATCTAGTAAATCTGTTTGGATGAACTAAAGTTAAGGTGCAAAATAGGACTAAGGTCGCGCCCCGCGATTTTCATTATGGTCTTGCAAAAATAGACAACTTTATGCATATTATTTTGTTGAAAACAAAATGATCTTTTATTTATGTTTACCGGGTAATCCCTTGTTTGGATTCTTTTTTCCCTCGAATTGAATTGGATTATTTCGTATGCTAAATTTAATTTTCAATAGTTCATTACTTTTGAAAATATTTTTTACATTTTAGAACGATTTTTAGCAAAGCATGTTTTTAAAAAATATTTTTTAATTTTTTTTATATTCTATTTTTTATGCTCTGACACTCATATTTGGATCCTTCCTCTGCTGTTATCGTGCTATTGATTTCATCACTGAACCGCTTATCATTTGTAATCTTAAAAAAAAGATACTTGAAGAGTTCCGTGCTTTTAAAACGTTCCTCACATCTAGAAATACGGAAAATATTTTCCTGTTTTCGTTAAATATTTACTTAGTTTTTTCAGAATTTATTTATAGTCGGTCTTTAAAATAGAAAACGTACATTTACAACTGAAAGTTGTAAATCATCAGTCGAAGCCGGGATTCCATGTAATGAACACAGTTCCTTTTTTTCTAGGTTGAACTTTTTTTTGCAGATGATTAAAATTATGTCCTTAAGTTCTAAGCGATGATACCTTTTATCAAATGTTACAAATCAGCGCAAAAATTCGTTATTTAATTATCGTAATTAAATAATCTGAGTTAAAGATTATCTATCTGACGATCCACACACGGACTTCGGTCGAGATTGCGGCGGATGGGGTTGTAAAATTCTTAATATATAGCGATGGGAAACCATATGCCCTCAACCTACATCCGAGTGATTTTATAGGAACTCTGTTAGGAGAGACTTTCTAATTCCTCTAGTTTAAAACGTCTGTTGCCAGATTTCAATTTTTCGCTTTTTAAAGGAAATTTATCGACGGGTATAAAAACGATTACATTATTACAATATTTATCTTAAAATGTGAGCGATATTAGTTAAAACGGTAATGTAGATCTGATTTTGCACAACTGCGTAAAGTTCCTTATTCTTTAGGTAAACGGTACGAGGTCGTGGATTGGTTTGTAACATAAGATATTAGTTTGTTTAATTTATCGTGGGATTATTTTGATACAGATAAGGTTAAAAAGCTAAACGGGTTAAAAAGGCTATCGAGTTTTATAATAGATCTATTTTAGATTGAATAACAAAACTCTAACAAATTTATGTATTCCATTAAACTTAATAATCTAACGTTTGAATGTCTTAATTAGTCTTTAAATGAGACTGATATTTACTTTGTTCATTTCTCAGATCCGTTTTGGACATAAAAATCTAACTTTCATCCAAACTGAAACAAATTTGTGTTTTATTTCGTTCTGTCTGTTAAGAAAATTATCTAAAGATTGTACCTTAACTCAGAATGTTATATAGCTTAATACGGTCACGAAAAATAACAAAATAGGCCTTGTACCTTTTTTGCCACTTTCTCGCACAGGATCGTTTAGTAAATTAATTAGAAAATATTCTTTTTAATTTTGTACGGTTACAACTCCGTTGATGAAACAGTTTCGTGTAGTCTATATGCTTTTAAGGAATTAATACCGAAAACTCCGATGAAAAAAAATTAATAAAAGTTTAAGACAGATGTAACGACGATGTAAAAATTACAAGCCACAAGATGAAAAAAAATTGGAAAAATATTATTTGTATGATGTGCAGCGTTTTATGTCGGCGAAACGTTGACTGAGGTGAGCCACAAAACAGAGACTTGCAAAATATTTTTTGTAGCATTAAAATTATTAGGTAGAGAACGAAATTAAATTTCAAAAAGGTTTCTAGAGGTTTTAAGATGAACCGGAAAAAGAGAGGTTTGTTGTAAAATTTAAAAAAAAAATAAAAACTTCGTAGGCCGTATATTAAGACACTACAGTTTAGGTGAATTAGGTTTTGAAAGGAAGACTAGAGGGTAAAAGTAGTAAATGAAGACAAAATTATAGAGTATATTAGATATTTAATTTAAGGATGTAAGATTAAGGAATGTGTCGAGGCTAAGAGATAGCAACAGAATAGAAGGGAGTAGAGAAGTGCGTCAAACCGTGATTCAGCTGATCTCTACTAAAAAAGAAGTCTTATAATATCAGTCTTGTAATATTCAGACAAAATTTTCCATTTACGAAGATCAAACGAATCATTATCTAGAAAACTTTAATCACAATAAAAATATATGCGCACGCGTGTGTAAGTTATGTGTATACACAACAAAAGTGTTTTTAAAAATAACTTTTATTTTTAATAAACACTTAATATTATACAATTTTCTTTGATATACGCGCAAATAATAATTATTTAATATAATTATATTACTTATTCATTGTAATAATTAAGTTATACGTATATGCTAATTTAAATACGATGATGTGCATCGAACGAGTACTGTATTAGAACTAATTAATATTACATTATTTCTAACAGAGTGCTGCTGGATTGCATTCAATCACACGGTGAATTTCCTAGTATTTTAATGATATGCAGCTCACGTGGGTTATGGAATGCAACTCTTCAGGATTTTATTGTACCACAATAAAAATGTGTGTATATATACACAGAGTGTCCCAGAAGGCGTAGACAAAACCTTTGATTCAGAAATCAGAATAAATAAAAACGTTCGTGCGAACAAATGTTTTATTTTACTTCTTTTCCCCTCTGTCCACCACCAAGATTTATATTTTAAGAACGAATTGAGACATTTTAATTGAATTTTGTTAATATGTACCAGATTTTATTTACAGTAAAATTTTCGAAACGTATTTATTTTGAAGATGTTGTCAGATACATGATACTCTCGGGATTACGTTTTACGATTAGATATGAATAATAGTTGTTTTACCCGCGACGGAACGGAGACGGTATATGCGTTTGGGGTAAAAGGTTGTGTGGGTGTTTGTATGTATATCTGTTACCATTTTCCTTAAAAACGACTGGACCGATTTCGATGCGGTTTTTGCATTATGTAGGTATCACTTCAGAGCAGGTTCTTGGATTAGTTGTACGGTTATACGCCGCCGGGGGGCGCTACAGGAGATGTGTTTCTTCAAAACGGCATCATGGGTTTTTAAAATTTTTAATTTTATCACTGGTTTTTTTTTTATTCTTATTAAGTTCAGTAATTACTTGTAACTCTACAATCTTTTTCCGACATCGAGAAAACTACAGAAACGTATATAGATACGAAAAAAATAAGTATATCCTTCACGCGAAATATATATTTTTTAAAAATTGTAACCAAAACGGGTCGAAAATTTCATAAACTTTTTGTTATTTAACTTGTTACTAAATACATCCTAACCCAAAGAGATGACAAACAAACAATCAATTTATCAAGATAAGCGATAAAAACTCTCAGGAAAAAATAAAAAAGTAACCTAACATTTATTCTAGGGCAATCTTATATAAACCTTCAAATTTTATTAAACCGGTTCGACTGGCGTTCCTAACAAACAATAAGAAAATAGCGAGACGAAAATCCTGATAAAAATTATGGAAATATCCTCTACGATCGGAGAAACGTAACAAAACAAATATATTGTAATATGCTGCTCGTTACTTTTTTTCAAGGGATCTATCTCATAAATATAAAGATATATTTTAAGGATAATTCTTAGTTTTTTTGTTTTTTTAAACTATTTTTCATAAAAACACGGTCACTATCTTTATAAAGAATCATTAGAAAATTTGATAAACGACATCGTTTTCTTAAAAATTGTTTCTTACTAAAACCGACTAACTATAGGCTAAGTAAATAAAAATCTATCATTTTATTTACTTAAACTTACCGACATCTAATTATTATGAAATCGATTTATTTTCGGTTGTGGAATATTAAATTATTAATTTAATTAACTGAAGTATCGTAAAGTAGACAAAATAATTCCCAATATTTATTTACGTATTTAATTAATAAATTAATGTTAATTTATAACAAAGTGTGTAAAGCGGTTTAAAAGATTAGAAGAAAGATCTACGTTATCCTAGTTAGTGTATTTCTTACAAGATGACGTAGGTTTTAAAGAGTAAAATTATCCTTAGTATCGGTTCATTAATTTTGAAGATAAACAGGACAATCGAAAGATTTTATCATTTTTTATTAGGAAAGTAAAAAAATAAATATTTTATTCACATTGTATTATAATTTATAATGCATACATCACATGAGAAATAAAAATGATAGAGATCGAAAGCGTCTCTAATTTTTATTCTACATAAATTGGGAAGAATATATTTTATATAGATTGGTAATTTATTAAAAATGGCAAAGGAAGCACAATATAACCGACTCTTTCTCCTTCTAAAATATTTTCCTTTGTTACACGAAAGTAGTTCTTTAGTCTGGTTTGACAGAGGCGGATATATTTTAGAAATAAATTATTTTTAAGTGAAGTTAACAGATTTTAAAATATAAACGTGTAAGTTAGATTTTTTGATTTCTTAATACGACGATGTGATATCCCGCATTTGTACATTGAAAATTTGTTCTGCCTTTATACCGGGCTCTAGGAATCGGAAGAAATAACTACATATTTCAGGCTAAATATGCTCAGATACTGTGAATATTTAGTAATTATGTCAAACTTAACGTTTTAATCGTGCGCTTCAGAGAGAATAAACCGAAGTAAATAGTTAGATTTAGCGGTCGAACTGTATTTGATTTGCTCGCAAATATTAACGGAATATACTTATTGCCGGAGAAAAAATTCGGTTATATAAAAAACGACAGTTAAAGAAAGGTTATAATTACCTTTATAAGGTTATCTCGGCACTTATTTATTGATATAATAGCAATGTGATCGGGGTAGGTTTAATGTTTACAGTCTTCGATTCGGTTTAGTTTATAATGTAGCCTAATGTATTTGTTATTACACATCGTTTGATGTAAAAACTTACTAGATATAGTGAAAAGGCTTATAAACATACATTCGGTAGGTGCAGGATGCAAACGTAGAAAATTAATTACCCATCCTTATGAAATTTTAACTGTAACAACCTCTACAAGATATTTCACTATTTGTTTTAGGTGGGCGGGGGAATAACAAAGAAAATCCTTTTTTGGCATCGATTCATGAACGATAGGAAAACCATAAAAACAATGAATAATAGTGAAGTTTTTAAATATAAATTATAGAATAAATATTTTTTAAAAATCGGGCGAACGGATAGAATACGAAATGAAGAACTTTTAAGTCGTTTTAGAGAAAATATGAGTTCGGGAAAGAATATTGTTAAAAGGGAAAGGGTTTGATGTCGTTCATTAAGGCGACAAGGATTTGTGATTTTTTCTGTAGAATAAAGTTTAAAGGATTAAATTAAGACAAAGATTAGAAAATATAAAACAGATAATTTGAGGATGTAAGACACGAGTTATAGCGACGCAAAGAGATAAGCGCAGAATAGAAACGACGGTGAACCGCATTAAGCCAGTCGAACGACTGATGAAAAAAAAAAAAAAAAAAAAAAAATTAGGTGGATGGCTTGTAAAATAATGGTCGTTCTATATTCAGATCTTTATGCGTTCACATAATATTTGTAGTTTCATTAAGCTAAACGATTCTGCGGATGTATGTGTCTGTATACTGTAAATTATGTAATTATTTTACGTTATAAATATTTGCAATAATCTAATTTTAAAATAATAGTGAAACAATATTTGTAATAAAAAAATTGTTTTCGTTTCCGGCAATGTTATTTATACTTTTAAATTAAACAGATCTGGGAAAATTTTGGTTTGAAGTAGAAACAAATACAAAATGTTAATACAAATCTAATTAAAATGCTAAAAAAAAAAAACAACCGTTAAAGCGTCGGTTTTACGATTTATTATTCTTTGTTATAGTTTGGAAGTAAAGAAATAACAAAAATCTGTGTTTACTATATGTTTGCACGGGTGCAAGCGTCTATACATTCAGATGTGAAATGATTTAAGTGCAAGAATTCAATACAGCGTATTAAATGTAATCGATCATTAATTACGTAATCGAGAGCGCAAAAGTGCTACTTGAATACCGGTTCATTCGTAACGATACGATGACGACTCCGATAAAGGCCTATACTATACGACATTAATGCGAGAGGGCTAACGTGTAATTGTCTTTTAAATGAAGAAATCCAAACGACACAGAGTAAGAAACAGTAGCGGTCGTATGAGACGTAATGATGCCGCGCGGTGCGGTACACGGCATCGTAACGGTAGTGGGGAGCAGGGTTCTGTTATTGGTTAGAGAAGAGCACGCCTTCGATGGGCGTGTCGGAACCGAGTTCGGTGTCACACGGTCATTCGGATCCGTCTTATCAGTGATAATAACAACAGTGCGGTGTTGTGAACAACATGTGAACCATGTCTAACACTAACTCGGACACGGAAGAAATCGCTCAGCAGCCGCAGCTGCCGCAGCAAAATCAGCAACAAAATCAACAACGTACTTCATTCTGTATAGAAGCTTTATTAGCGCCGTCAAAAACACCGAGTAGGAGTCCATCTATTTCACCCGGTTCTGAGGACTGTCACTTCTTGAAAAATCAAAATATTAGTCTAGTTCCACGACCCGGCCTTCTTACTATGTCGGCCGCAATACTAGCTAATCAAGAAAGCGTGTACGGTCACCTACCGCCTCCAGGATCTGCCTTCCAACCTCCTCCTAGAACCGGTCTTCCACCCGGTAAAACGAATCCGCAACCGGTATCTCCGGGTCATCTACAACAGATGCAATTGGAGTGGCTTGCTAGGGCGGGAATGTTCTATGCGGCTCCAAGACTTCACGATATAACAGGTACGAAATCAATTCTTATGAATTAATAAGACGATTTTTACAGTTACTTTACATACTATTTCACGGACTTCACTATCCCTATTAATAAACGACATTAAAACCGATAATTACTTATAAAATAGAAAAACGACAAAACATTCGCCGATGTTAGTAACATTATTGTAAAATAGAGGTAGAAAAAAAGAACGTTTTCATTGGTAAATGTCGGTTTACGAAAATAACCACGAGGGAAACACTGATACCGGATTCCTTAATATATATAGCTTAACGAACAATTTTTAACTGTAAAGTTAAAGCTTTATAGATTTATATAAAAATAAAACAGTATTATTTAAGAAATATGTAATGTAAAGTAGCGTACTTTTGTACGGAAATCTTGTTGGAGTTATTATTTTTTAAAAAATAACATTTGGAATTTTAAATTAAATAATTGCCTTCTTTATACAAATGTAATGAAATTATTGTCGTTAAATTACCCGTGATAGTAATAAATATACGAACTGGTGCTTTGTTTAATTTATATTAAACTTAACGAAAGCAAATTTACAAATATGTAAACAAGTTTTTACTTAATTTTATTAATATGTAAAGAATATTACGGTACTATTTCAAATATATTTTTATAACACTTGGACAGTTGCGCTCCATTAAAATTTTTAAATTTGAGTGATCGTTTCTTGTTTGTTATATATTCATGTATCCTTGGCTCAAACTTAAACCGTTTCGTTGCAGTGTTAAATAATCAAAATTTTACAACTGACTATATGGTTTTTTTTTTAAATTAACAAAGTTCATCTAATTTTTTTTTCACAGTTTTTATCGTCAATCAATGCTACGCACAACCAAAGTAGCTGACCCTAAATGCCTTAAGTTTTCTTTTGTTCTTCGTTTAAAACGATTCTCCACAATCTTTTTGACTTTTAAGTCATAAAATCTCTCACCTAAATCGAACTTGTTAATTATAATATGTTTATGTTATTTATCTTTCTTGTTTTTATTATATTCTCGTTGTTTTTCAAAAACATATTATTTCTACACATACATTTTTAAAAATTCACGGCTTCCGGAATCTATCTTTGGTATTCTTGACAAAATTCTTTTATTTCTAGCTTCTATAAATCATTTTGTAAATTCTTCATTATATGATCCATCGTTTGAAATTTTACTTTAAAAAAAATTTAAGTTTTTATTTTTATAATTACTTATATAGCCCTGACTAATAGCCCAAATCTAATATATGTTTAAATTAATTTGTATCATATGTTGATCTCGTAATTTGTATTTTTAATTAATTTATATCGTTTCTTTTTTTTAAATTATAATCCATTTTAAAACTGTATAAAATGTTCTAATAGAGATTACTATTACCGTTTACCGTAATCCTACAAATGCGTATCTTATAATGATTCCATGGTTTTTTAACAAATATATTTTCTTACTTTTTCTCGTAAATATAAATACGAGTACATCTGTGATAAAAATTCTACATCTTAGGACTTAGTAAATGATTTGATCGATTTTTTCTTCTAATTATTATGATAGTAAAATAAAATCGAGAATTATAGAAATAAAGAATACATATGAAAAAATATGTTTATATTTAGTGTTGTTTGATATTTAATAATGTTCTTATTTTTCATTATAATGTAATAGAAATATACTTTACTGTATTTTTAATCAAATAATCGCTCGTTCACTGATATTACTTACGAAATCTGTTCTCGACAGATTTCTTTCTATTCGGTTACACGAGTTCTTTATATAGGGATAAATTTTACTGATTTAATTTGGTGCTAGAAAAGATATAATGCAATTTAATAATTACGTAACAGGAGATTATTAAATAGAATTAATTAATTTTAGTCGGCTGATCAGTGTTTTATTACCAGAAATTTCTTGATTATATTTTCAACGATATTAAAATCATTAAGTTATCTCATCGGCCTAATAAATAATTTAAAACAGAATACGGAAACGGATCTTAACGAAAAATTGTGTATTTACTTATTCCCGTCATCTACTGGATTTGTTTCACATTTAAAGAGTTTTTAAGTGCGATAGAAAAGCGAATATCTTCGCTTTATAAAAGGCGGCAAAATAACAAGTCAAAATCTTTTAAAAAGCGATCCGTAAAACTTCGTAAAAATCACATAATAAGACTAAATAATAAACAATACTAAATTACATCCCTACTGATATGAATCTGATACGTAAAATATTTCATACGGTGAGCCGTTTCATACCGGTACGTCAACTTCAGCAAATGAATGGCTGTTATTGTAACTACAAACATATAACAACAAAAACTGACGTTAATACAAATAATTAATATAAAAAAGTAAATTATTACACTATTATTATTATTATTTATCGTGTTCATGCTATTCTTTTCAACAAAAAGGATTGCCAGGAACAGATAAGTACGTTACTGATCCCTGCCCTAAAAAGGGAATTCATAATTACCCGTCTAAAGTCTGTAATAAATAGCTTGAGGTAAGAAATACAATCGTATTCTCTAAGTAAACCGATACAGAGATGAAAGTATTATCGTCTTTCGCCTACGTACAGTAGAAGACCAATATGTCGGTATGTACGGCTGTGAATTAAAACCTGTATGTAATTTCAAAGATTATCTCCTCATCGATTATCTTTGTCGTACATCTTTTCTTATTTTTTGAAAGAGCGGCAAATATATTACATCTCATCTTGTATTAAAATTTACGAGAGTAATTTGTAAACATAGAATTTCTTCTCGTCGTATCTACCAGGACAGTTTAACAGAAAAGTATTTGGAAATTCATTTTCCCGGTTCCAAATAGGGTATACTGTTCGTTTTTTAACATCGTCCTCTCCAGATTTTGGATCGGCATGTTATATATCGTAATAAAAATAGTTGTAGAAAATACGTCATAAGACCAAGTCAGCCCTGAAAGTAGGACAATAATGTTCAACAATAACAAAATTCTATTAGCGAGCGTACTATGGAAAGCGAGGAGTAAAGCGGTTTCCCGTCGTTTTCTTCACCAAGTTATATACTATGTTCATGACAACGTCATACTTACCGAAATATAACTGATATTCAGCCTACAAGTGACATGTCTTCTCGGTTTACTATTTGGAACGGGCCGAATAGTGAATCTTAAGGTAACTCTGATGTCTAACGTTTGTTATATCTAATGCGCTTTTTTTACATATATTATTTAAAACGTTACTTAAAAGTTACGTATATTATTTAAAAGTTATTTGACTGAAGTAATAATGACACGTACAGCTGAAAATATGTAAAGGATCAAAACGAAAGGACGCGTTTAAAAAAGGGAGTTCTAGCAATACTAACAACTCTACTGTAGCTTAAAAATTAAAACGAAAACATACATATGAATGTATGTAATCAATCCTTAAGAGTATTTAAACGAAGTACCTAGTTAAATAGATTAAATCTAAAATAGTATCTATATTGTCTATCGTAAATCTAATGTCAAGTGCGACACGTAACGTTTAAATATAATACAATACATATGTAAATACAATAAGGGCCGGAAAGGCGATAACACACCTCTAACACAATTAAATCGAATCGTGTGTGAAATTCTCTAACTCTTTTCTTAATAGAATAGATTCTCATCGAACACGTTAATCGTTCCACTTCATTAATTAAATTAAGGCTATTTACACCTCTAGCTATCGCAGCAAGGACACTAGTTCGAGAATATTTGAATAATTTACGCTTTCTATTATTCATGTATGGAATCCTGATACCTGTACTAGAAATATCATCGTAGACGAATCCAAGCATCGCTTTATAAACTAAAGTAACCTGTTTATTTCTTCTATATTCTAACGAAGCGACGCTCAAGAGACCGTTCACTTTATAAGATGTTTGGTGTGCACTCAGCCCTCTCTGGTGTAACTTCCAAAGGAATTTTCTTTGTACGGCCTTCTATCATCAAACTAGTAATCACTCTGTTATAACCCAAATCACAGAACAGTACACTTCATGATCAATCTGACGAATGTTCGGTAGGAAGTCGATACTGTTAATTTACTTGAAGCGCCTAGACAGCTGAAAAAGCAGCCCGAGATTCCTTCCGGCTTTTGATGTGATGATATCCACGTGTAGCTTAAAAAGTAACTTAGCATCAACGGTAATGCCTAAATCACAAATCGTTTATACGCGAGGTATTTCTCGGGCCCTATTCTATGTTCGTACCTCACCAGTAACGTCTTCCTAGCCTAGATCATTATACAGTCTTATCGAGATTAAGAGACGATTCGTTCTCAATAGACCGTTTGCGTAATTCATAGACATCCTCTGGAAGGGTCGATTAATCTTAAAAGAATTCACTTCTTGCTGGAGATTTCACCGTTAATCTTAACTTAAAATATTCTACTATACAGATACGAATGGATCCGTCTAAGCATAGTACCCTTAATACCGTACATTTTTAACTTCTGTAACAGGATGTTGTGAGGAACGGTATCAAAACCCTTCCTGAAGTCAAAGTAGATGGCGTCAACCTATCTACGCGACAAAAGATACCGTTTCATTTAGATTTGTGGCTGTAGATCTCCTGGCCACAAATCCATGCTGCCGACGATCTTTAAATTTACAGAAATTTTCATAGAGATGGCCGTGCATCACTCTTCAAAAACTTTAGCCGCTACGTTTAAAACGAAGACACGTCTATAATTCTGATAATATATAAATTCCCTTTCTTAGAGATAGGTATTGCTTTTTAGTAGACACTAAGAAATTCACCAGAACGTAGACTAAGATTGTACACGCGAGTTAAAGAAAGTGAAATTAGCTCAACAATACATTTTATTATAAAAGAATGGAAGCCGTCCACTACCAGCTGCAGATGTCCTCTAAGTCTCGTAATACATTTCAAGATTTTATTTTCGGTAACATCTAGACCCCAACGGTTTCCGAAATGTGATGGTCCTTATTATCATTAAAAATTCTTATACACTTATTAACAGGCTGATAGACCGATCTTAAATATTTTACAATTTTCTCACTAATTTCTTTTTCATCCGTTATATCCCAGTCTTGGATGTTAATCGGATGTACTCCACAAGAATCCTTCGTAAACGAATTTATACGTTTACAAAGGTTTGCAGGTTTTGTTTTTAGTTCATCGTCTACATTTCTGCCTCTCTCAAAGGCCTCTCCTTAGCAGATACTTAATCCTTTTCTTCATATAGTAAACTCATCATAGCAAATATCATAGAAACGTTTTTTTCTAATTTTTACGAGCTACTCGCTTACTCTTAACGCACTTAAAGAGCTCCCTGGAAAACCAGGAGGGAAACTTACTTGAGTTTATACTCCTTACAAGTATGTGCTCAATCGTTCTTTTGGATAGAATATTTGAAAAGGCACCGGCACATCACTAATATTTGAGGAAGCGTAGACTGCACTCCAGTCCGTCTTCTTAATAGCATTAAAAAGATCGAGGAAGTCTACTGTAGAATAACCAACCACAAGCTTGCCCATTACAGTTAGTAAGGACAGACCTTTCAACATAATCATGCGGGAAAAATAAGACGTCCTTATTTAAAAGTTATAAGACTTCCTTTGCCCGCACTTACAACGTTCAAAATCGAAGGATGACTAGCAAATTACATCGGTGCGATCTACTATCATCCGTAAACTCAAACAGAACCTCAGCTTTTTCCTTCGCATAATAGCGAATATCGGACTTAAGGGACAGATTATTCTAATCGATTTCTGACGCGTTAAAATCATCTAGCGTTACGATTCTGTATCGATCAAAATCAAGTTCATTGGACAACCGATTGAAATATACAGTTAGCACTTCAGGACGGGTGTCGGGCTAAAATAATGAATTCCAACCGAAAGATTATAACCGTCCTTCGTGCGCATCTCGACGCGAACGCGTTCATTGTTTTGTTAGTATTAATAATAATAAAAATATTAAAGGCGTACCGCATCGCATAATTATACAGTCTTTTATACAGTTTTATATTATACAGATTTTTGTATCTCTTAATATTGAGATACAAAAAACAGATTTACGAACGAAACATAGAGAACTCGACTAAATCTTGTTTGGTAATACAAGATATGCTTCAGCCATAAGTAGTAATAGTAAATGTTAAAAATTATTTAGCGATATTTTTTTCGTATTTAAACAATTCTTTTTTAAATGTTACCTGGTCTAAATGATAGTAGATATCGAAAAAATCAGTAACAACGACTGACATGACACTTTATGTCTGACTGAAAATAAACTTACTTGGTGAAGTAAAACCGACAACGATGAGTTTTTTAGAACGAATCGTTCCCACCTTTAACGGGAAAGAAAATAATCTATATACCATTATTTGTACATAACTGACTGATTAGACAATCGCAATAACTCTTTTTAACTTATATACATTTTGTTATGTCTTTTTATATTTTGATAGCGTAGGTGTTAATAAATATACGTATTCGAGATCTATTTTCCTAGTAGGAACTATTTGATTATAAACATTTTTAACGTGAAAATATTACAGTTAAACATTTCGTTATCATCTCGACTTAAAACGACAGGATCCGTTCAAGATTTTTAAAAGAGCTTCGTCATATACCTTTGCCGACAGTCTGTTTACCGCTGCTAATTTAAATTATCAATTATCTCAAATCGCTTGAAAGTTAACAAATTTGACTGAAATAACAGCTCTAGAAGAATCTGTTCGGGAAAAATCAATTCAAAATCCGAGACGGTCGACTGTTCTTCAAAATGACGATCGAGGGTCGTCCTTAACGCTCTCTTTCGTGTACACTCTTTTGTGATGTTAACGCTGTATAAAACAATCGGTCTTCTATGAATTTCAGCCGTTACATCTTTTCAAAATTTCAAAAATGTATTATTTTACTTTTACTATTATTACTACTGTTATAAAATTTATTATTTAATCATATTTCGTTTAATCGATCGTCTTAAACGATTCAATACGATTTATACGAAAGTAGCAAATAAGCGAAATAAGCGAGGAGCTAGAAGCGCTATTCCGCAAACAAGAGATTTCAACAAATCGGTCTATTTAATTGTTTATTTCTACATCCATAATGCTTTGCATTATCAGGTTTTCGTCTTTGACAGAACGTAGGTATTTTATTTAGCGACCTTTCGGACGACTTTTTTGCGGGACCGTTTGAAGAAACACATATTCCCGTTATTTAAATATTAATGACCGCTCATCGAAATCGTGAGTTTTTTTAGTCATAAATTCACGGCGTTTGTAAATTCGGTCGCATTTCAGTACGTATATCTCATTTCTTTTTGTTTTAAAATTATGGAAAAATCTCACTTTACAAACAACAGTAATTTTAAATTACTCGATCGGCAAATAAATTAATGTCTTAAACTATTGAAAACTATAAGTTTAATTTTAAAAAAAGACGGTTTTGTTTGTAGGAGAAAATAGTTAACATTTTACGATATAATTTTGAAGACTCGTTTCGGTTTCCGAATACAATTTGAATCGAATTGTCAGTCGTAAAATACAATACCGGTCAATGCCGGTCAAAGTCATTAACCTCTTAATGGGATTCTGGATTTAACTTTATTTTACAAAGAATTACGAGGATCGTTCGATAATTAAGGAGACGATGGCAACGGCGGAAAAATTACTTAATAGAACGAACCGAAACCGTCTGAAGTTCAAGTCAGTACTCCTGAATAGAAAATATCAGCTGTTCGAAAAATATTTCTATTATTATAATCTCATTTATTTCCAATATCGGCTTGAAACGTACTCCGTGTAAGAACAGCGTGCTGCGATATGATTTTTGTTTTCTGAACGTGTAAAGCCGGCCGAAATTCAGTTGCGGATGTTACAACAGTGCGGTGAAAAATGTATTAACCGTGGAAATTTTTATAGTCGAACCGTTTAAATCGGAGTGAAAAAGCGTAACCGATTTTCAGCTTAGCAGAAGGGCTTCAGTTGCCCATTTCCCGTCTGCGGAAGAGGCTATAGAGCCTCGCGATGGAGGCATGGAGCTTGAATGGCACACCACGACTAAGGGAAGATCCTTGTATAGGTTTATAACAGGATTTGGGGGGGATGGTATGCCTCGAATTCATTTTTAAGGGCAGCGGGTGCCCAGGTGCTCACCAACCATGTGGATTTGAAGCAATATCTGATTCGGTTTCGCCTAGCGGCTGATGAGTTGTGTGTCTGCGGGGAGGTCCAGTCGAACGAGCATATGATGTTCGACTGCCCTGCTCTTGGGGGGGCCAGAGACCGGGCCACCCGGAACTTAGAGGTCAGGGGAAAAACTGGCCGCTCATAAACGGCGAGTCAGTGTGGCGAGAGCCGCATTGTCGGACCGTGTGGGAGTTCCTCGATGAGGTTGCCATGTTCAACCGTCATCGCTAGAGTTATTGTTTGATTCTGGTTATATTGATTCCTGTAGCGCCGCTGTGGGAAGTGTTTCCTGAGTTAATGGCTGGCCTCCAGGCAGATATAAGGTCCAAGCGCTTTAAATGGTGGACAGGCACTAGCTGACTGACAGCGACCGAGACGTGACGGCCTAAATTGCTGTCTTTTTATATATTTAACTTTATTGTTTTATTAGTAACAAGGGGTGCGCCTCCCCGATTTACTTTAAGTTTTGACAAGTAAGCGGGTGGTGAATAGCACCCAGCTTAATCCGCTCACGCTGATAGAGAGCTCATTAGGAGCTTTTAGGTATTTGGGTCGCTAAACCGTTTTTTAGAGGCACAGTGGCCGTTTCTTGGCACTGACATTTGGTCTATGCTCTAGGGCGACCGAATGGCGGTGGGGGGTGGGGGGGAGAAATGCCAGTTAACCAATTAGCAAGGGCTAAGCTTTGTTCAACCGGCATCAGTAGTTAATCTAAGGGAAAGACTCCTACCTCGTTGCTGTGGGAAGCTACCCAAGAATTATGGCTGACCATCAGCCAATTAAAGCTCCAAGCGCTCTAATATCGGGGGACAGGTACTTGCTGGCATTCAGCGACCTAGGCGAGGCAGCGAATTTTTCTTTTGACGAGATAAATTTAATTTATTGAATGTAATATATATTTTAGTAGTACACGAGGTGCGCCTGCCCATTTTAGAATATACAAGTGAACGGTGGGATACGAAGCAAGTAGTGTGTGTTACCGTGCTTAGTTCGCTCACGTAATTAGGTAAGGTCTAGGAGCTAGTAGGACACTGGTCGCTAAACTGATTTGAGGCTCAGTAGGCGGTTGTGGCACAGACATTCGGTCTTATGCATTAGGGCGACCGAATGGGGTGGTGGCGGGAGAAATGTCATGCAAATCAGTTAGCAGAAGGGCGGTAGAAGTTTCGACCGACTCCGTGTAAAATCCCATTAATGATCTTATTCGCAAGGACAGATGCTCAAAAATTTGAGAAATCGCTGAATTTATAGACTGTCGGAACTGTCTGTTCCGTTTGCCACGATAAGCTGAATTACCACAAAATGTCTTCGAGGTGGGTTCCGAGAGGGTCGACTCAAAAACATATTATACGGAACTTAAACGACGGTGTTTTGCAAAAAATAATTTGTGTTCGAAAACCGGAAACCGAAACCAGAATCGAAAACCGGAATTCCACAACTTCCTTCTGTAATACTTGTTAATTTCTCTTGAATCGACTATTACAGTTGTACGTCTGTTACCTGTTCTTTTACATATTCTACTTTTATTAAGCTTTACGTAATTCTAATTCTTCCTTTCCGGTTTTTATCTTCTATCTCCTTCCGTAACTGATACCCTTTTGTAGGAATCATTTCCTTTGTCGCTTTTATTTTGATAAATTAATTTTTTCAGTGAATTATTTTTAATAAACCTGTTTTTTAAGCTTATTAAATAGCTTAAAATAGATAAAAGCGGAATTTTCTATACTATTTTTGTCAATGAAAAATATGAAAATTAATCTATAATATAGAAGAATATTTGTAGTAATTTATTGAAATATATTCGATAAAAAATGTATTTAATGAAAAATATGAAAATTAATCTATAATATAGAAAAATATTTGTAGTAATTTAATGAAATATATTCGATAAAAAATGTATTTAATAAAAAAATGAATAATACAAAACGTCTGAGACTATTTCAACAGTTTATTTAAACAAAAATTAAAACGTACAATCTTCATATAAAGAATTATCGACGAAATTCTTTTAGGAAAATTCATATTTGGTTACAGTTACGATTAGCAAAACGTCCATAGGATATCATTTATTTTGAAAAAGGAAATGTAATTCAGAACGATTTTTTGAAACAAATCAAGAGTACATATGGGTACATACATTTGCAAATTGATTTAAAACAATCGTTTCAAGCACCTGTTGTTTACATTTTTTTTTTTTTAAATCGATAATCGGTCACAAGCACCTATCATAAATATGATAATATTTTCGTGTAATTATTTATACCTTTGGTAATTATACCCGGATCAAATATTAATCACTCATTTTTTTGAAGGGGATAAGAGCTGTATTTAAATATCGTTTTAAATGTGATTTAAAAAACAATTAAAAACCGCTTATTAATTAGTAATAATATTTTATTTAGTACATGGTAATATTAATAACGTTCAAAAGTTAAACAAAAAAGTAATATGTATATATGTGTGTGTATATTTATAAAACAAACAAGTCGTGAGCGATTCATAATTAGTGCCTGGCAAAAACTAAAATAAAGAAAAATAAAGATAAATTAAAGAAAATGTATATGCGTTCTTCTTACGGTGTAAGAATTATTTTTTGAAATTCTGAGTTTAAAGAGTTAAAATGGAGTGACGATAAAACTTACTATTTTTTGATTTCTCGGAAACAAAGGAAGATATCAGCTTGCTTTTAGGTGTGTGTAATATTCATGTGAATGTTTAAAAACCCATTTCTAGAGTTTTCTAAATTCGACCTTGAAAGAGGTGAAGAAAGGTAAAAGTTTTTTAACAATGATTGCAAATTTTCCCCGTTTCAGACTATATTAAATTTTTATTCGCTAGATTTGGGCTTGAAAATACCCTTCAGATAAATATCTAAATACTATTTTCCAGTTTTTTTGAATTTAGATTTCATAAGGGTGTGCCGAGTACGACGCTACTGATCGACCGACATAGCCGCGGCCACTGTTACTGTATGTGCGACGCGATTGGCTGCACATATCTCCGGTTGCATGATCATAAAATAAAAAAAGATTTACCATGGAAATGCAACTAACGATATATCGCGGACGAAGCCACAAAGGGGATGCTAATAAATATATATATATATTAACAATATTTGTATGTATATTTTTATGCATATATAAATTAGAAGAAAATGTCTTAACATATATATTTATTTATTGCACGTAAACAACTCAAAAACAAAGGAAGTTCTCAATTCGATCGATTTATTAGTTTTTATATTTGTTCAAACCTTACAAGTGCACCGATTTCTATGATTATTTTCTGATTTTTGGTTTATTAAGTTTTCCCAGATAAAATTATCTCTTTTAAACCAAAAATTAAATGATATTTGTAGAGGAACTGATATTTTTTTTAATTTGTTTGTCGTCATTATTACTTAATATTAGATTATTTTCGAAGTATTTTCATGGGAAATTAAAGGAGATAAGAAAAAAACTTGGGGTTAAAAATAAAAAAGATCCCAAAATTTCGTAAAATCGTACCACATCCGCTTTATTCATTAGACCAGTTGTTATTTAACGTCATTTATCTGCATTCCTTTTTTTTATTTTTTATAGATCGCAGGATTTTACCTTTTGCATTATTTTTTCGAAAAGTTTTTGTTTTCAAAAGAGTAGCTATTTTCATATATCTACTTGTATTTTTTTTTTGTCTTCAGTCATTTGACTGGTTTGATGCAGCTCTCCAAGATTCCCTATCTAGTGCTAGTCGTTTCATTTCAGTATACCCTCTACATCCTACATCCCTAACAATTTGTTTTACATATTCCAAGCGTAGCCTGCCTACACAATGTTTTCCTTCTACCTGTCCTTCCAATATTAAAGCTACTATTTCAGGATGCCTTAGTATGTGGCCTATAAGTCTGTCTCTTCTTTTAACTATATTTTTCCAAACGCTTCTTTCTTCATCTATTTGCCGCAATACCTCTTCATTTGTCACTTTATCCACCCATCTGATTTTTAACATTCTCCTATAGCACCGCATTTCAAAAGCTTCTAATCTTTTCTTCTCAGATACTCCGATCGTCAAAGTTTCACTTCCATATAAAGCGACGCTCCAAATATACACTTTCAAAATCTTTTCCTGACATTTAAATTAATTTTTGATGTAAACAAATTATATTTCTTACTGAAGGCTCGTTTAGCTTGTGCTATTCGTTTTTCTTTAATCTTCCTTCTACTATTAATCTGAGGCGTGAAATTGCTTCCCTTGTCCCTATACTTTTCCTGAAACCAAATTGGTCTTCTCCTAACACTTCTTCCACTCTCCTCTCAATTCTTCTGTATAGAATTCTAGTTAAGATTTTTGATGCATGACTAAACTAATTGTTCTGTATTCTTCACATTTATCTGCCCCTGCTTTCTTTGGTATCATTACTATAACACTTTTTTTGAAGTCTGTATTTAAAAAAATAATAGTAAAAAAAAATTTCTTTGAAAAATTAGTCTTAAAAAAATAAAATTGACTATTTTAAACCGGGTTATTTGAGTCTTAAATTAAACTTAAGATTTAGAAAGCTAATATAAAAAGGTTTAATCGCAAGGATTGATCGGCGCCAAATTAAAGACAATTGGCCGCCGATAATTCTTAAAGGTTAATCGGGTGCTGACTTAAAACTGTAAAATTTAAAGCATTGAATAGAATTATTTTTTTTATTTTGATTTTTAATGTGTTTTTTAAATTTATTTTTATTACTTCCTTATAATTTATAGTATCCTGGTTGTATTCTTTTATAGAATTAGTAACTAGTTAATAACCGGGTTAGTAAAACACATATTTCACGTAAAAGTAAATATTTAACTACAACAAAAGAAAAATAATAATACAATTTTTTTACGACACGTATAAACTTAAAATTACAACAATAGGCGTAATAGAAATTAACGATCATGTACACTCCCGCATGTGCTAATGTGTATAAATTCTTGTATTAGGTAATTTTTAAACTTTGAAATTTTTGATAGTCCAGCAATCAAATCAAAGAAATTCTAACCGGTTGATGCTACGATATATACTGTGTTCACACAAGAATGTTCTGTAATTGGTCTGCGGTTTGTCGGTAAACATTAGTCCACCTTAATATTTCAGTGCCTTGAGAATAAATAACGGTTAGGTTTAGGCCGAACAGTTTAGCCTGTAGGTTGGGGTTGCGTAAGAAAAGACCCGAACCAGTGGGGTGATATCATTTATGATGCCTCACCATTAGAGTGGGCCATGAAAGAAAAAATGTAAAGAACCGACCGGTGAGCCGATCTGCCATGCCTGACTTACTGCCGGTAGGTGAGGAGGCTCATTAAAGTATAAAGACACGCTCCTGGGTCGAGCTTTAGTTAACTGTTGGTCCGGCCCAGGGGTGTAGGAAAAAAAAAGCTTAGCCTGTATAGGAAGCGAGATGGTAGCAGTGTGAAAGAGTCAGTATTCCCTCCTTACAGACATATCATTAAACTTTCAACGATGACGCTACAAATTTAAGTCGTTAGTTTTATGAAACGTAATATACTTACACCGAAGGGTTTTTTTTTACGTTTTATTTTATTCATTTATTTTTTTATCGATAACGGTGACAGAAAAGAATGAGGTCGTAAGAGAACAAAAATTTATATCAATCATCATTTTCTTAGATATTTATATTTTTAATTTTTGGAAAACAGGAATATCTCATAAAAAACACGCGTTTGTTAGTTCATTCTATTGAATTCCAGTCCGATTACTCCAGAGACAGTGGAATTAATTAAACCTAAACGATCAAAGTACATTTGCAAAATGTACATTTATTTTAGTATTACGATAAAAATATATTTGTTTGCACATTTCAGCAACCTTACATTTTTAACATTATCAGAAAAAAAGCAATTTACAATCGTTTCTGGATCTTCTGTATTGCACGACTTGACAACATGGCGTATATAATACTAATATAAACCTACAAATCGATCGAAAAGGTAGAAGTAATTATTTTTTTACTTTGTTAATCAGATTTAATTTTTTTGATGCAATTTATCAGACTGTGTTATTCACCAGTAAAGTTAATCGAAGTTTCCCCTTATATCCGGTTTCAATATATATATTACATCGATACGGGTACACAATTTTGAGGAACTTTGGTTCAGTGTAAAAACCCTTGAATTATTATAAGGTTTTTTTTTTATGTTTTAGAGACATCGAATACTTTGGTCATTAGCCCCTTCCACTTCAAAAAGAAAAAAAAAAGGACATGGAGGACACCCATAATGCTATTAGAGGTAATACTTCTGCTTCAACCACGGGCTTTGGATCCATACCTGCATTTATGGTAAAGAGTGTTGCTGAGATTATTGCGCCATTCTAGCATTATTTACAGCATTATTTAACTGGAGTCTGGCTGTTGGGATTTTCCCCGACGAATGGAAGGTGGTGGTTGTTACACCCGTTCCAAAGAAAGGCAAGACTGGCGAATGGTGAACTTACCAACTTTTGTCCGATTTCAGTGTTGTGCATCCTCTCAAAGGTTTTCGAAAAGGTAATGTTTGAGTAAATTTATTGTTATATGGAGAAATTTATTAGCCCTTGCCAATACGGCTTCATGAGGAACCGCTCGACATCAACCAATTTAATTAATTTTATGGCCTATTTTGGGCCTGCTGTTGAATCACATGGTCAAGTTGATGTTGTGTATCTTGACTTTGAAAAGACATTTGACAAGATGCCTCGTTATCTGCTCCTAAGGAAGCTGAAGAGTTACTGTTTTTCCACAGCTCCGGTTAGATGGATTGGATCCTTTAAGGTGCCACCGTTCCTCTAAGGCGAAACTTGGCGGGGTTTATTCTGATCTCTACAGAATTACTTCAGGGGTGCCGTAAAGCAATAATCTTTACCCGTTATTCTTTTTGATCTTCTTCAACGAGATCTGCGGAGATTTACCCTGTCAATTTCAATTATACACGGATGATATTAAAGTATATTTCAAGATTACATCACATGAAAATCATCTCTTTCTATAGAGGTGCATCGATAGAATCGCTGGTTCGGCTGATAATAATTATATGCCGTAGAATGTTGGGAAGTCTTCGATCATTACCTTCATACGGAAAACAAACCCCTCAGCAACCAAAGGCTGGATGCGAAGGTTGGTTGCTGGACGTGAAGTTGCTCCTCAATGACCATATTGAGAAAATTGTTTCTATGGCGCGAAGAATTTGGGCCTCGTTAAATAGATCTCACGTTGGTTTAGTCGGATAGAGACCAGTCTTCTTCTTTACAAGGCCTTGATCAGAGGCCATCTGGAGTATTGCTCTGTGATTTAGAACAGAGATAGAGCCCGTACAGATGGCTTTATCGAGTCTGTTCAGAATAATTTTATTAACCGGATTAATTTCAAATTTCGACGTCTTGATCTTGGTCATGATTACAGCTCTATCGGTGATGTCTTAGGCCTTCCTCAGCTAAAGAAGAGAAGGAAAATTACTGATCTTCTGTTGTTTTATGATGCTGTGCATGGCAATAGGAATTTGGTTGCTGATATTGGTTTCAGATTGCCGCTTTGGGTAGTGCGAAATTTTAAGATCTTTTATGTCAGTAAATCTATTGTATCTGACCTATCTACCGTTCTGTTAAGGCTGCAAATGAAATTATTGATCACCTTGATTTTTTTGTAAAGCGGAACGTTTTCTGTAAAAGGCTGAAAGAGTTTATTGTAGGGAGGATTTGATTTCTGTTTACCTTTGTTTTATGTTTCTTTGTCATTTATCTCATTGTTTTGATATTATATTTAAATTATATATTTTTTTGGATTATTTGAAAAATGTTAGCTGTGTATTTATTGTAGAAATGAATTATGTGTTTATGTTTTTCTGTTCTCTAATATACAAAGGCTTTATGTAGCAGTTCTGATGCATAAATAAATAAACAAAAAATAAAATAAATAGAAATAATTTTTTTTTTTATATGGGCATCGACTTTTACGGACATTAGCCCTCATCACACTCTTTAAAAGAGGTTTAGATCACGATCAGGTTAGTCATATGTAAGGTTGTAAAGGACCCTTACATTTTATCTAAAGAGAAACACTAAAATTGACTACACAAAGCATTTAATCACTCATATAGATTAAAACACACTAAAAATATTTACAGGGTGGAAAGGATCCTGATATTAAAATAAAAATAAATAAAACACAAAAATAAAAAAGATGAAAAAGAACGTCTTCACGATACCAATATTCTTCTTTTCTTTTTTCTTTAAGCAATTTAAGGCAACCGAAACCGACGTTGAGCATTACACCAGTCGTCACAGGATGCCATGGCAGCTCACTCCCCCCTCTAAATTGTCTCGAAGGACTTAACCCGTAGGGGTCCCCCCCAGCATCATAGGAACAATTCGACCAACTGTTCAGAAAGGCCAAACACCCCTGGGCAGGGAGGCTGCCCTTCCCGGTCCTGACTTATCTGGCTCCAGGCATACCTGGCGCATACCCATGTCCCGCGCCCTCAGTCCACCCTCGAGAGTCCCCCATCCCATCATTTGATATGCCCCGACCCACCACTCATCCATGCAGGCGCCCTAGGCCAGAGGGACCTCCCGTCCCTACACGTTCCACGCTTCATGGCTACCCTTGCATTCATAGAATTAGACTACTCCCTTAGAGATTCTTTAACACAGCTTGAATATAAGTACAGAAATTTAGCAGTCCACTGCCGTGTAGATAAACAACTATTTTTTTTTTTTCATTTCCATTTTCCAAATCAGCAGCAATACTATTTCTTAGTCCAAACCTTTTTCTGAGATCCTCATTTATGGTACGCTCTTCCATTAGATACTTGAATGTAACTGCTTTATTACAAACACTGCACATCGGTCTTTCTTCGCCGGTTAACAATATATGAATTTGTTATTCGCTTGTGACCGATTCTAAGTCTGGTCACCGCCACATGTTCTCGGCGAGTCAGCATTTATCTGAAGAAGTTTTAACTGAGTTTCTCTTGGTATGTAATCTTCTCCAATCAGTACTCCACCGGTTTCTTATTGTACTAGTTAGACAATTTTTAACGTTTGCCACTCGTACAGGAATTAGATCCAAGTTATCACAAACTGTCGCCTTTCTAGCATTTTCGTCTTCATTTTCATTCCCTGCAATACCAGCATGCCCTGGTGTCCATATGAATACACATCGCTGTCCTCGTTGATTTAAAATGTACAAAATGGACAGGATGTTTGCAATAAGCACATCCTTAATGTTCTTGTTCTGAATTGCAGTAAGTGCACTTACAGTTGGAATATATTGGTACTCTCTCTTCGCCGTAGTGTTTCGAGTAGCAAAGAGCTTACTGTATGGCAATAAGTTCTGCCGTATAACACTGGCCGTATATGACTGTTTCCAAAATGGGCTACTCCATTTACACACATAGAGTATCCAACACCATTTCCGGTTTTAGAACCGTCAGTATAAATTTTAATGTGTTGTTCGTAACTGCTGAAGGTTGATAAAAATCCCTTTTGGATGATGAATGCTGGCTTCTTTTTTATTTATTTCCGAGACAGATCCAGTCTTGTGTTTACCGCTGGTAAAATCCATCGCGGTATTTCTCTCGTAAAAATTGCTAATGTTACTGGTAAAGCAATTTCATATTTTCTTGTCAATTCGTAATACCTAATTCCGGCTAGTGTGGAATAGGTAGCACGATATTCAAATAATGCAGCCAAAGGATGATTGCTAGATAATTTATATGGGTAGGGAAGGCCCATATATTTGCTGTATATCTTAGCAATAAGATCTCTCATCTATAATGTAGTGGCATTATCCCGGCTTCCGACATTAGACTAGTCGCCGGACTTGTACGGAATGCGGCTGTGGCATATCTTATTCCTGTTATGTATTACATCTAACTTTCCTAAATGCGACTTTCTAGGGGATGAATATATAATACAGAGTGATTCAAAGAAACGGGAAATTTAAAAAATTAAATAACGTTAATGAAAAATTTTTTTTTAGAAAATGAACTTTATTTCATATAATTGTACAAATGTTGCCATTTTAGGATACATACATTTTAGTTTATTTTTTAAAGATGACATCTTGCAGGTGACCTCTTCTACGTAAACACTGACGAAGTCTCTTCGTTAAATTGTTCATGGTTTGACGTAACATCTCAACTGGAATTTCCGCAATTGCTTCTCGGATCTTTGCCTTCAGTTCTTCCGTTGTAGCAGGTCTACTGCGGAGCACTTTGCTTTTAAGGTGACCCCACAAAACGTATCGCAAGCTGAGAGATCAGGCGATCTGGGAGGCCATCTAATGTCACCATTTCGTGAAATGACACGTTGTCCAAACAATCGGCGTACAGCTGCCATCGATATTCGTGCAGTATGCGACGTTGCTCCGTCTTGTTGAAACGAGGCTGTGTTAAGAATCGGTGGAAATCTCTTTTGTTGTTCCACAACAAAGGTTTCAAGCACGGCTACGTAACGAGCCGACGTCACTGTAATCGCAAGACCGTTGTCATCCTCAAAAAAATAAGGCCCTATAACACCGTAAGATGACAAAGCACACCGCACGGTCACTTTCTGGCTGTGCAACGGACGCTGGTGTAGCTGCGTAGGATTTTCTTGCGCCCAGTATCTGAAATTTTGCTTGTTAACATATCCACTGAGGTGGATATGCGCTTCGTCTGACATCCACAGTTCGTGAACAAACTCTTCGTTATCATTTATTTTCTGAAGCATTACATTACAGAATTTTGCTCGCACAACCGCATCGTTCGGTTGCAGTTCCTGGACGATCTGCAATCTGTATGGATGGTATTGCAAGTCCTTCACTAACATTCTTTGAACACTTGAACTATGCAATTGTAAAGATGCTGAGAGACGACGGATTGACCGATGTGGACTTCGTGTGACAGCATCTTGTAAAGCTTGAACATTCTGTGGTGTACGGACGGTTCGTTCACGGCCTGGAGGTTTCTTTTTCATTGCCGAACCGGTTTCCTCAAAATTAGATATCCTTTTTTTAATAGCATGAGCTGATGGAACACGGTCGTGCCGTCCCAGATTAAAATGACGGTGAAATTCTCTACGCGCTCCCTCTACACTGTCATTGTTTTTGTAAAACGCTTTGATAGCAAATGCACGTTGCGCACCACTCCAAGGATCCATGACAACTAAATGGCAGGTTAGGTTAGAGTGGCTGGCGCCACTTATCAAGTGGTACCAATCGCCCACGGCAACCAACACAACTTTCAAAATTTCCCGTTTCTTTGAATCACCTGTCATCCGTCTCAATCTCAATCACTACATCCGTAGTTCAGCTTTGATTGAACCAGTACTTTATACAGATTCAGTAGTATTTCTTTATCTGAGCCCCAATTGATATCGGATAAACATTTAATAATGTTTAGGCCTTTTTTGCATCTAACACTCAAGTCCTGTATATGTAATATCCACGCAAGGGATTTATCTAGTAATAGACCTAAAAATCGTACATTGTCCTTGTATAGTATACGATGGTCTTCGATGGTCAAAATACGACTTCGGTGAGGAATTCTCTTCCTACAGAAATGTACACAGCACGTTTTCTCTGGTGAAAATTTGAATCTATTATTCCTCGTAACTTCATTGAGGGCGTTTATCGCTCGTTGCAATTTGTACTTCACCATAGCTGTAGTGTTGCTGGCATACACAATTGCGAGTTCATCGTCATAGACACTTTTGGAGATTTCATCTGGAATGGAGAAACTCAAGAAGCGACCTCAAGAAGTTTCTAAATATATATTAATGTCGAGTCAAGTGTAGCATTAGTCAACATCAGCTTCAATAGTTCCAGTTGTTTTAGGGAGTATCGTCCTAGCTGTCAGGCTCGTCCATTCTGGCTTATCAAACAGTTATCGTTTGGATGTGGAATATATTTTTCTTGTAACGTCAGTTACAATTTGCACCGGAAAATGATCGCTTCCATGTAGATCATCTAAAACATGGAATGTGTACCTCGGTGCTATCGATGCACTTATAAGTGCTAGATCTGTACAGGACATCGATCCATCTCTGCTATTGAAAAATGTTTCTGAGCAGTCATTTAAGATAACGAAGTCAGAACTCAACAAGGAACTTTTCCAATTCTCTTTCACGGGGATTTACTCGATCTGACCCCCAAAGAAAATTTTGTGCATTGAAGTCACCAACCAGTAGTATGGGTGGGAGAAGCTGAGTAGTTAATCGTGTTATGTCATCCTCCTTCCAATCAAAATTCGACAAATATAAGCCGCAGATAGTGATTTAAAGAGGACGCTTCATTCTGATTGCGACCTCTTGCAGATTTGTGTTTAGATCATTTGCTTCGGTGGTAGCTCTAGTCGATGTTAGTATGGCTACTCCACCTCTACCTCTTAAATTTGGCGGTTGATCTCACCGAAATATATTGTATCTTCTTAGTTGGAAATTTTCATTTCGGCAGAAATGTATTTCTTGCAGCCATATACAAATTGGATCTACATCATGTACTAAGCGTTGGAGTTCATGGATGGTTTACAAATATCCATCGATGTTCCATATAATTAGCGACTCGCTAATTTTTTAAATTGTTAAATCTCTTGGCTAGCTTTTCGGCAATACTGAACGAACAGCTTCGTGTTCGTTCTAAATGTCACCGCCAGTATAGCTCCCGCCCTCCAAATCGGAGACCATAGAAGCCGCAGACGACGACGGACATGGATCGGCGCTTGATTTAGGCGCCAGTTGTGAGGTGGGAACCTGAGAGACCCCGACACAGAAGCCGCATCAGTCACAGTCTCAGGCAGGGGGAAACAGACCCCCTGGGGTATTTTTGGTGGCCTCTGTGGTTTAGAGGCCAACTCAATTGCAGGAGGCTTGGAAGCTTCCATAGAACACTGCAAAGTAGTCACTTTCCTCGAACCATCATCCAATATTTCACTCAAACGAACTTTGACCTTTCGCATGGTAGCTATTTTCTTCTGTTCAAGAGCACCTTTGTTCCTAGTCAAGGTATGATCAGAGGCTGTATTTTTATCGATAGCTTTGCGAGTGAGAGACTTCATTTTCGTTTCTATAATTCTCTCAGTCTTATCAACCAAAGTGGATGTAAGTTTGTCGATACGGTGGTTTGCATTGACAGCAGCTGGAGCAGGAGCAGGAACAGCAGCCGCAGCCTGAGCATAAGTTGTTGCTGCTCTAGGCTTGCGGGGGTTT
Source organism: Lycorma delicatula (assembly GCF_047948215.1). Classification (NCBI taxonomy): domain Eukaryota; kingdom Metazoa; phylum Arthropoda; class Insecta; order Hemiptera; family Fulgoridae; genus Lycorma; species Lycorma delicatula. Next base: position 22,514,454 of record NC_134458.1, read on the forward strand.
ACAATTTTGTTTGCCTCATGGTAGCTGACTTTCTGCATGGTTTTGACTTCCTGCACAGCTACTTCATCTTTGCAAACAGGACAGTTTCTTGATTTGCAGGAATACTGTCCTCTACAGTTTACACATGAAGGAGGATCCTTTTATGACTTCCCTTCATGAACCTTTTTACCATACAAGCAAATTTTCGGTCTCTCGCATCGAGCAGCGGTGTGGCCAAAACGTTAGCACTTGAAGCACAGCATTAGTTGTGCTACAAAAGCCCGCACATCCATTCTGTGGATTACTGCACGTACTTTTTCCGGCAGGGTTGTTCTTTTAAAGGTGAGGACTTGAAAAGCAGAAAGTAGAACTTCGCCAGTTCTTCTCATGATTAACCTGCGGCACGCTATCACTCCTTGAGGTGTCAGTTCCTCCACTATTTTCTGCTCTGTACAATTCAGCAGATCTTGACAGACCACAACACTCTTTGATGTATTGATTGTGTTGTGCGGATCGATGTGTACAGCATTTTCGCCAAAATTCTTAAGTCCTAAGATATTCTGGCACTGTATATCATTAGTCGTCACTACATAAAGACCATTATATGTTTTCCTGATCTCTTTAACTGAGCGTCCAGCACATTTACTTATTTTTCGAGCAATAAGAAAAGGAATTACTCTCAAAAAAATTTCCATCGGCTCTCGTAATTACCAGGTATTTTGGCTTGGGTATATTACTCTTGAATAAAGCTCTCTGCAAACCTTTAACCTCCTTTTCCATTCTTGTCTCAAAGCTCTTTTTCCGTTTCGTCTCAGGTGAAACGGCTGGTTCTAGAAGAAAATGTTTTCGTGAACCCTCATCATGTTTTTGATTGTTCAGGTTGCATGATATTTTATCCCTTCTGTAGCAAGGCTAGCCGCCGGGGTACTCCCCCACTCTATGGCTACCAACTCTGGAGGTCCGGTCGGTTACTCCGATGGAATTGGCTTATGTCCTGGCAGACAAGCGGATGCGAAATCTTTGAACTGACTCCAGGCCCCTAGAAGTTTTCAGGGCTCCCATGCACAGACATACATGAGCACATTAACTACATGGTTGCCATTGCGGGGGGCATGTGGAAAGCGGAAGGGCCTCCGTTACATTTGCAATCACTTCGACCCTGGCCCCCCACCGCCACCTCTAAAGATGTCATAATCATTAAAGATTTTTCATATCTGGAGGTGGCCGAAAATTCAGTCCTTGTATTACGGCCTGTAGGTGGAATTAGGCCGAAGAAAATTCGATCTCCAAGGAAAAACACTCGGAGCCCAGTTAGCCAGCATTATTAAAAAGTGGATTTGTGTAGCTGTTTCCGCCCTGGACGTGGAACGTACATGTTATGTTCCAGACATGGGGGTTATCTACCTCAGGGCATTTTTTTGTTTTTAGCCTTTGTCACATTCTTAAAAAAATTATTTGAATCACCATAAGGTTCATCATATGTAAGGGTGTAAAGGGCTCTAATATTTTATTTGAAAACACCAAAATTAACAGCACAGCAACATTTATACACAAACACTGAGAACACTTACAGGGTGTAAAGGGCCCTGTTATTAAAACGAAATCAAAACAAAAATAAAAAACAATGTCTTATTCATATCCATAAATCCATATCCAGAGAGTCCACATCCATAGAATTCTTTCCTTTCCCTTCTTTTTAATCATCCCCTGGGCAACTGATACCGCGTTAAGCAGCACATCAGTCGCCCTAGGATGCCATTGCAGTTGACTCCCCCCTATAAATAGTCCCGTAGGACGTAACCCATCGGGGTCCCCCCTGCGTCATAAGAGCACTTGGACTACCTGTTCAGGACGGCCAAGAACCCTTCGGCGAGAAGGCTGTCCTTCCCGGTCCCGACCTACCTGGCTCCCGGCATGCCTTGCGCATACCCTTTGCCCCGCGCCCTCAGTCCACCCTCGAGAGTCCCCCGTGCCATCATCGGATACGCCCCGACTCCCCCACTCTTGCATGCAGGCGAACCCGGGCGCTATAGGCAAGAGGGCTACCTTCCGGTCTTATACGTGCCACGCTTCAAGACTTCACTTTTTATATTTTATTATACGTAAACTGAAACTACATCCCTTAGAGATTCTTTAACAAAGCTTTACTTACAGACTTGTTAATAGTCCATTGGCGTCTAGATAAGCAACTATTTTTTCTTCTTTTCCACTTTCCAAATCAGCAACAATATTTATTATTCCGAACCTCTTTCTGATGTCCTCCATGTACCATGTCCTACACGGTACACTTTTCCATTAGATGCTTGACTGTAAGTGCTTTATTACAAACACCGCACATCGGTCTTTCTTCGTCGGTTAACGACTATGAATTTGTTATTCGCGTGTGACCTATTCTAAGTCTGGTCACCGCCAAATGTTCTCGGCGAGTCAGCTTCACGTAGCTCTTCCATTTATACGGATAAGTTTTAACTGCGTTTATTTTGGTATTTAATATTCTTTAATCATTACTCCACCTGTTTCTTATTGAATTAATGGCAATTTTTAACATCTACCACTCGTACAGGAATTGTATCCAAGTTATCACAGACTGTTGCCTTTCTGGCAGCTTCGTCTGCGCTTTCATTTCCTGCAATATCAACATGCCCTAGAGTTCATACAAATATACATCGCCGTCCTTGTCCATTTAAAACATACAAGATGGACAAGATCTTGGCGATAAGGACGTCCTTAATATTCTTGTTCCGAATTGCGGTAAGTGCCCTTAACGAATCGGAACATATAAGCATTATATATTATTATATTAGCACTATATGTTATTATTATATCATTATTATTGTTAATGTATCGTGTACAGTTTCATTAGGTTCATTTAGAGGAGAAACATACATTTTAATTTACGTAAAATCGCTTAAAAATTTATAAAGGATCGTAAAGGATATCGAAAACTGGAAGTATTATTTATTATCCAACTGATAAAAAAAGTTTTTAGTTCCTTTTTTTATTTACAAAAAAACTTTGTTTAGAATTGCGCGCAGATGTAAACTTTATTTTAAAAAGTCGATTGTATTGAACTCCAGTGACTTTTTCAAAGATATTTTATTGATTTGTATTCATACATACATAAATGAAACTGTAAAATCAATACTAAAAAATTATCTTTTACGAAAATTAAAAAAAAAAAAACATAAATGTGATAATATTAGCGTGTAGCATATATTTATAGAACTATATTGTTTTAAATATAGCGATGTTTTATCGACTATGATTTTGTTATGGATGAACTCATACACGAGTAGTCTCTGTGGTAAAGATAATCAAATAAAAATAAGCGATATTCGGTTAACAATTTGCGGAAGATGACCAGTAATTGTTTACAACGGTTACAGATTTAAATTAAGTCTAACGATACGTAATTTGTTTTGTTTAAAGTTTATTATTGAAATTTAAATTTGTAAAGACGATTTACAAAAAAATAATTAAATTTTAAATACTACAAATAATGAACAAAATTTTATTCTTATTTGGGTAAATTTGCTATCAGAAAGAAATCTAATTTTTTAAGGATAATAGCCTAATACTTAGAGCTATCTTGGACTGTATTTAGATAAATGGAATAAGTCCAGTATGCTGAGAAAAAAAAATTTTTTAATTTTTTAAGTTCACTGTAGAATAGTAACAAAATATAGTACAGTGAATTGGTTAAAAAATATAAAAATGCTTAAAATAATAACAATAAGCATTATATACATTATTATTATACAATATATGCTTAAAATAATAGCAATAATAATAATAATAATAATAATAATAATAATAATAATAATAATAATAATGCGGGTTAAAATATATAAAAATGCTTTCCGACTCATAATTAAAATTTAAATATATTATAAATAACTGCTGTCGTTATTATCAGTTACAAGACGTTTCATTTTAAATCGAGTTAATATATAAACAGCATGTAACAGATCTTTATCTGTTTTATTTTAATAGTTTACTTCGATCGCTGGGGTTCAATTAGGACAGTGCTCAATAACGATCGGACCGAATTTTAATAACAAAGAACTCCCTTTCGTATTCGGTTAAATTTGTTACGAAGCGTTAATATTATTAATTAAGTTACAAAGATACATAAGAAAATTAAGATTCGAATAGTACTGATTGCCGACAGGTTATGTATAACTAATGTGTTCGCGTGAGGAAGTCAAAATAAATTTAGTGTTTTTTTTATTGTTACTTTAAGTTTTATATCCTTTTTATCCTTGAATTTTTCTGTGAACAACAGCATTTCTTAAATTACATAAAACAGTCTTGTTAAATTACTCGATCGCTTACACATTTACACCTTCTCTGCAGTAAATCCAGTTTTTTACTCGAATACTTCAGTCGCAATCATTATTATGATTATTATTTTTTTTAAATAAATCGTGCAGAGTTGCGGTGAAATGAGACACGCGCTGATGATTGATTAATTCTAAAGCGGTAAAATACTCGTATATATGTAGCGACAACGACAAAATAATGCTGGTATTTTTGATATAACAAATATTGTAGAATTTATTCGTGTTAGAATATATAATTAGTTATACGGTATTTTTAATATAACATCTAAAGTATAAAAAAAATGAATTAGTGAAACTGAAATAACCTAAGTGAAAAATGAAACTGGTGTTAGTAAAAGAACTGAGATTTCAGGAAAAACAAATTTAAAAAAAAACAATACACGATTAACTAAGTTGGCAATTGTGAACAGCTGAACTTTGAAATGCATGATTTAAAGTAAAAAGGCGGTGCGCGTACACTTTCAGAAACAAAGAGTCTGTTTATTAATAGTAAAGATTCAAAACCTCGAACACAAAGTTTTAACCTACTTCACTCTGTCATGTATTAGACCGAGCTTAAAACTACTTAATTTTTTAATTTTCTATTTATTCAAAAAATAAGCAGAGAACGAATTCGATACCGCCCGCTTCGATGATAATTACGGAAGAGGGTTCATCGAACTTCATTATACTTTTTTTTACCCTTTTTTTATTTACTTTACGAGTATTTATTTTCCTGACAAATATATCTAGAATATTTATATTAAAAAGGAACATATTGTTATCTTGTCAAAAATGGGATACGGGGATTTTTGGAAATCTTTACGTTTTAGGGTCCGACCATATCGAAACCGAAAAAAACATATGCATATATGTATATGCGTACGTACGTATATCTCATTGTTTTTGGAATTATATCTCAGGATTGAACGAACCGATTTTCTTCAAATTTGGCTCAAATATGTCTATATATGGGGCATTGATCGTATTAATTTTTTGTAAATATTAATTCAGGGGTGGTTTGCTTAGATTTTCTCCCGCCACCTCCCCATTCAGACGCCCTAAAGCATAAGTTCAAATGTCTGTGCCACAAACGGCTACTGAACCTCGAAACAATTTAGCGACCAGTATACTAAATAGATCCTACAGCTTACCTAACAGGGTGAGCGGACTAAGCGCGGTACCATGCACCATCGGCTTACGTGTCCCAACCGCTCACTTGTCATATATTTACTAAAATGGGTAGGCGCAGCCCGTCAACTACTAAAAATGTATGACATCCATAAATTAAAATTTACTTTATCAAGAAGCAATTCGCTGTCACGCCTAGGTCGCTGAATGACAGCAAGTACTTGTCCACCATATTAAAGCGCTTGGAGCCTTAATTGGCAGGTGGTCAGCCCCATATCTCTAGGTTAGCTTCCCACAGCAGTACGTTAGGAGTCTTTCCCTTAAGTAAACTACTCATGTCAGTTGAACATATAAACCGCATCAAGGAACTCCCACACGGTCCGACAATGCGGCTCTTGCCATACTGACTCGCCGCTTGTCAGTGGACAATTTTCCCCTTGACCTCTGTTCCAGGTCCTCTGTCGATTGGGACAGCCCTTCCCAATGCAGTGGTAGGAGACTGTTTTAAAAAAACATTGCATATAATTAAGGCTCTGCGCTGGGCACTACTTAAAAACTGAATAAGTGCTCTATTTCTGTCCAATCTATGCGCCCAAATGGACGCAGAATAAGAGGCCATACTTTCGAAGACACCTCGGTACACAATGTATAAATGACGTTCCGACAGCCCGTAAGCCTTTCGAGCAATCCTTTTAAGCTTGTACATCATTGAGACGGCGTCCGCCGCAATTTGCCTAATGCGATTGCTAAATAGTAACTTCTCATTAATAAAACCACATAGGTACTTATGGACTCGAACTCGACTGATTATACAGCCTTTATACTTAATACGGGGGTTACGACTGTATGATAATTTGTCTGCACCCTTGAGAAGAATAAACTTCGTATTGGACACAGAAAGCCGCCTGCGCTCGATCTTCTAGCTGCAGTCGTGAATTTTTACGAACTAACAGGAGACAGTCATCGGCGAAAGCCTGGACCGTGATCCCTTCCGGGAATGTTCCAAAAGTCCGTCGAATACCAGGTTCCACAGCAAGGGACCGAGAACGGAGCCCTGCGGGCTTCCCCTGGTGATAATATTTCTACAACTTGTGCATCCTTAAACAAAGCCATGCGATCAGACAAGTAGTCACATACTACGGCCTGCAGGACTACGGGAAAATTGTGGCGTTCCAACTCATAGAGAACAGAACTCCAACACAAGGAAAGAAATGGTGCCTCTATGTCCATAAAAGTTGCCAAAACATATTTTCTTTTATAATTTTATATTTGTTTTTGTAAAAAAAAAAATATATTAGATATTAGTATTTTCTGTGACAATCATTGTTTTTTAATTTATATTTTAATTTTCGGTTCGCTTATAAAAAGTGTTGTATTTTTTTTCAATTCAGGTATCCTTTTTTGTATATATATTTTCAATACTTGCAACTGTGTTTTTCTTTTATCTATTAAGTACGTTGAAATCTAATTAAGATAAGGTTAGTCATTATTATAATCGCTATAAAAGGGTATACAGTAACGTATACAGCACATTTTAAAAATTAAATTAGATTTTTCTATTGTTCATACACTGATAAAAATATATGTTAAAAAAAAAAAATCACAAGTAACGTATAAACCTTAGAATGTTTTTAATAAAAGATTGTCGCTTAATTTATCTGGAAAAGATAACATCAAAATTAAATTTCCTTTTAAATTGCCTTTTAATTTTTTTTTAATATTTTTTTTTTATTAAATTACAAGCGCGATTAAAATAACTGAAGAAAAACGACAAGTTATTTTTCTATCATAACTTCTTATTAACAGATATCTTACATTTTTTGTAAACTATTTTAAAGAAGCCTAATTCATATTTTTTTTTAAGTACATATCTTATACATAAATGCGGAAATTTGTGTGTCTGTCTGTTTGTTTTTGCAAACGAAGAAAGGAAAACATTTCAGGAAAGTCGTCCTAGATTTATATACTTAATCCGAAAGCGGTTCGTTTCCTCCGCGAATAGGATTTTCGTTTTAATGCTGACGCTACTCGATAGCGGTCAGATAGAAACGGATTAGATTCTTTGGAAATACTGAACGTCGCGGCAGGGAGGATCTTCTGACTTAAATATGGCAAATCCTTTTAAATTGCTTCTCAAGGATAAAGTTGAAACAGATCGCACAAGGAAGACGTAGCATTGTTATTTGCTAAATCTAGTCCCGGATGATGAATCGGACATCGATTTATTTTAAGAATTATTAACGGCAGTAAATCGGACAGATAGTAGCACGAAAGTGTTTAATTTGTAATTAACAAATCTTTTTTTTTCTACAGAAAAAAGTACATTAATCTGTCGCAGTCTTAATACAGCTGTAACGCATTTAAAGTATCTAAGATAAAAGTAAAACTATTCGAACAAACGTTTTTGAGAGTGACGAAATCGGTTATACGTCTGGTTCTGCTACAAACAGAATTAATGTGTCGCTTGTTAATCCAAATATCATCCGAATTTCGGTAAGTTTCACACGTTTACTACAAAGAATGTATTTAACTTGGTGAAGAAAGTAACGGGAAAAAATTCCACTCTTTTACTTCACTTAATAAACTCGGTACGAGATGCTTATTGTTCCTACTGTAGCCTACCACCGTGTTACAGTCGGAGGTCAAATAACTTATAAAATTATATAACTTCCTACAAAATGTAACCTGCAGATGGAGATGCGTCTCATTCAGATATATAGCAGACATAACAATGGGATATGTTTGCCGATTCATTCATCGTAAGACTTATTTATCTCGCCAAATTGGTTCTTTAATTCGTAAGTTATGATAACTTTTACAGCAGAGAAAACATACTAAAGGTTTTTATTTTTATTTTTAACTGACTTTTGAGGAGAGTAAATCACTAAAGTTTCCTTGTTTTTGTAAAAATCTTTCGGGTAGTTTGTACAGTTACTAGATATGAATAAAACATTTTTACTTCGCTGGTAAGAATTAATTAAACATTTATGACAAAAATGTAGTTATTTAATGTGGTCGCTCTATTAACGACTTATTTTTATGAGAAGATTATTACCTAAATGAAATCTAATAAAGAAAATGGGAGGTAAAATCAGTTACGAAATCGTACAGTTAATTTTTATAAGAGCATATCAAATAAAACTTTGCGAAAATTAATGCGCTTATTAAACTTAATTTTAATAATAAATGTTACAATATCTCGTTCTCTTTTTTATTAATTAAAATTTTTTAAAACACAGATTATTTTGAAAATAAATTTTAAATGTTTATTTTACCGAAGGAAATTTTGTATCTTTGAATGAACATCGTAACTTTTCTAAAAAGACGGCTAATTTTTTTATATGAAAGTAAAATTTTCTGCAGAGTATCGAATTATTAACAAGTTTACGTAATGTGAGATATAATGGGTATTATCGTTCTCCAGGTTTTCAGAACGAGATTTTAAAGGAGTTTATAAAGCTTACTAAAAAAATGGCAAAACTTTCGAAATTAGATAAAACGGAATATTTACTTCAACTTTTCGATTGCTATATATATTTATATATATAATTAGCAAAATCTTCGTGCCTTACTACGGAATAAACGTACGATGTTCAAGTATGTAAATTTTCATTATTCAAATACATAGGAAACACTGCCACGATCTTCGAAGAAGCAATATTAATTATTAATTTTAGTAGTTTTGTTTTTAGACGCTGCAGAGAATGGGCAATTTAATTAAATAAAGTTAAATTTTCTGAGATTTTTTCTTAAATCTTTATTTTGGTGCACGATTTAATCTTATCGCCGGGTAAAAAAAAAAAATAGTAGGCGATATTTGACGATATCCGTATCCTCTCTCTTTCTTCTATGAATTTTTTTTTATCAATAATTACATAATTATGTATGTATTTTTTTAGGTCGGTCTGTTTTTATGAAACGTAATACAAAGATTTAATATACTTTATTAAATGGAAGTCGTATTCTCCCATAGTGGGTATCGTTAGATGGGTCCCATCTAAAACGTAGCGTTATATCTCACGATTATTTAGAAAACAGTAACAACAAAATTTGTAGGTAAAAAATTCGAGCTATCAGATCTTTGGTTCCAGAAAATACGATTCATGACGAAAAAATTTTATTAAATTTAAAAGTTTAGCATTTCAATTCTTTATGATTACGAATTTTCTAGCTTTGCTACAAAAAAAAAGTTAGTTTTTAAGAATAATAATAATACTCGAATCATGTCGGACAATAGATCCGTACTCGCGTTACACATTGTAGGAATTTGACTGACGAGAAAGGATTTTAGTAAGTTTTAGTAACGATTATTTAAAATAAAATTCAATTTTAATCTTTTACAGAATCAATATTACTCGTTCGATAATTTTTAATTACAGTAGAACCTTGACGATTCGAATTTGAAAGAAAAAGAGAATTTCTTCAAATTATAGAGGTTTTCTATTCATGAAGTTTTTTGTCTTGTCATTTGTTATGTAACAATTTTTTCCCCTAACAATTTTTTTTTATGTATTCAAAACGTTGCCAACCTGCACAATTTTTCCCATCTACCTGTCCCTCCAATATTAAGCGACTATTCCAGGATGCCTTAATATGTGGCCTATAAGTCTGTCTCTTCTTTTAACTACATTTTTCCAGATGCTTCTTTCTACATCTATTTGCCGCAACACCTCTTCATTTGTCACTTCATCCACCCATCTGATTTTTAACATTCGCCTATAGCACCACATTTCAAAAGCTTCTAATCTTTTCTGCTCAGGTACTCCGATCGTCCAAGTTCCTTATAAAGCAAAGCTCCAAACATATACTTTCATAAATGCTTTCCTGATGTTTAAATTAATTTTTGATGTAAGCAAATTATATTTCTGATTGAAGGCTCGTTTCGCCTGTGCGATTCGGCATTTTATATCGCTCAAAATTCTTCTACCTCCATAGTCTTTTCTCGTCCTATTTTTATAGTCAGCGGTTCATCTAGATTATTTCTACTACATTTCATTACTTTCGTTTGGTTCTTGTTTATTTTCATCCGGTAGTTCTTGCGTAGGACTTCTTCCATGTCGTTCATTGTTTGTTCTAAATCTTTTTAACTCTTAGCTAGAATTACTATATCATCAGCAAATCGTAACATCTTTATCTTTTCACCTTGCACTGTTATTCCGGATCTGAATTGTTCTTTAATATCATTAATTGCTAGTTCTATGCAAAGATTAAAACGTAACAGGGATAGGGAAAATCCTTGTCGGACTCCCTATTTTATTACCGCTTCTTTCTTATGTTCTTAGATTATTACGATTGCAGTTTATTTCCTGTAAATGTTAGCATATGTTCTTCTAGCTCTATACTTCAACCCTAAATTTTTTAAAATGCTGAACATTTTATTCCAGTCTACGTTATCGAATACCTTTTCTAAGATTATAAATGTCAAGTGTCTTGGTTTGTTATTCTTTAATCTTCCTTCTACTATTGAAATTGCTTCCCTTGTCCCTATACTTTTCCTGAAACCAAATTGGTTTTCTCCTAACACTTCTTTCACTCCCCTCTCAATTCTTCTGTACAAAATTCTAGTTAAAATTTCTGATGCACGAGTAGTTAAACTAATTGTTCTGTATTCTTCACATTTATATGCTCTTGTTTTCTTTCGTATCATAACAATAACACTCTTTTTGAAGTCTGTCTGAACTTTTCCTTTTTCGTAAATATTACACGCTAGCTTGTATAATCTATCTATCACTTCCTCACCTACACTGTGCAGTAATTCTGCAGGTATCCCGTCTATCCCAGGAGCCTTTGGGAGTCTATCCCAGGGGGATTAAATTCACATCTCAGTATTGTGTTTCCCTTTTTATCCTCTTCGACTTCCTTTTCTTCCTCTATAACATCTATTTCTAATTCATTTCTTCTGTATAACTCTTTAATATATTCCACCCACCTATCGACCTTTTCTTTCATATTATAAATCGGTGTATCATCTTTATTTAACGCATTATTAGATTTTAATTTATGTACCATAAAATTCTCTTTAACTTTTCTGTATGCTTCCTCTATTATACCAATGATCATTTCTCTTTCCGCTTCTGAGCACTTTTCTTTAATCCACTCTTCTTTCACTAATTTGCACTTCCTGTTTATAGTATTTCTTAATTTTCGATAGTTCCTTTTACACTCTTCATCACTAGCATTCTTGTACTTTCTACGTTCATCCATCAGCTGCAATATATCCTTTGATATCCAAGGTTTTCTACCAGTTCTCTTTGTTCCACCTAGGTTCGCTTCTGCTGATTTAAGAATTTCCTTTTTAACATTCTCCCATTCTTCTTCTATATTTTCTACCTTATCGTTCATACTCAGACCTCTTGCGATGTCCTCTTCAAAAATCTTCTTTACCTCTTGTTCCTCAAGCTTCTCTAAATTCCATCGATTCATCTGACACCTTTTCTTCAGGTTTTTAAACCCCATTCTACATTTCATTATCACCAAATTATGGTCGCTATCAATGTCTGCTCCAGGGTAAGTTTTGCAGTCAACGAGTTGATCTCTAAATCTTTGTTTAACCATGATATAATCAATGTGATACTTTTCAGTATCTCTTTATCCCTCTTTCATTCCTTTTGCTCAGCCCGTATTCACCAACAATATTTCCTTCCTTGCCTTTTCCAATGCTTGCATTCCAATCTCCAACTATTATTAAATTTTCATCCCCTTTTATGTGTTTAATTGCTTCATCAATTTCTTCATATGCACACTGTACTTCATCATCATCATCATGATGATAGGTAGGCATATGGATGTTAACAATCATTGTCGACTTAGGTTTTGATTTTATCCTTATTACAATGATTACACCGCTAAGCTTTTTGAAATACTCTACTCTCTTCCCTACCTTCTTGTTCATTACGAAACCTACTCCTATCTACCCTTTATTTGATACTGAATTAATTATTCTAAAATCAGCGGACCAAGGATTCTTTGTTACATTTTCATGTAACAAAGAATCCTTCTTTGTTACATGAAAATGCAGAGAGCTACATTTTGTTGGAAAAAAAACAGCCGTAGTTTTCCATTGCGTTCAGCTGCGCAGTACTCAGAAGATTGAGTGATGTTGATATGGCCGTTTAAGTTCTCTTGACCTACGCCCTTAACAACTAGTGAAAGAGTCTTCTTTCAGGAATCATTCCTAAGTCTAGTTCTCAACAGATACCTCTCCGATATGGTTGCACCTTCGATCCAGCTACTTTGTATTATTGAACACTCAAGACCCTTCACCACTGGCAAGGTCTCATGATTCATTGACGGAGTTATGGAATTTATCAGACTATAAAACTCAAAAAAAAGTTAAATTACAGGAACTCAATATATTTCTAATTCATATTTACTTTAAATAAAGCCAAACGACGTATTTATTGTACAAAGGCCGATGTAAATTTATTAAAATGTAAGACGCAAAACATTTTTTTAAAAATCAAACAGAAATATAAATATAAATAAATTAATCTAAAAATAAAAAAATGTTAAAACATTTATTTTCTTTCAAAACGAAATTACTCTAAATTTTCCATTTAAATATAGAAAATAATTTGAGAGGGGATAATTTTATTAGTCTAATCAATGTTTTTTCCTTGTTGCATCCACCCGAAGGAAATTTAGTGGGAGGGGGAAATTCCTTATTGTTATTAATACAATAACACACCTACCGTTCATGATGCGACCTACATTATAATCTGTAATTAAGTGTGTATGTTCTGTTTGAATAGAGTTTATTTATTTATTTAATCAAAAAACATTATTTTATTGCTTTGATTTATAAAGAATTTGAAATATCAAAAAAATTTACTTCATAATTCTTTTGCAATTCTTATCAGACTAAATAAAAGTTACCTGATGGTCGATAACATAAGCAAAAAAATAATGTTGGAATATTTTATCTACGGAAAACTGAGAGGAGAAGTAAAAATGTTGATGGAGCTGAAAAGGAGATAATTTTTTAAAAAAGGAGTTATTACAGTCAATTTTTGTTGTAAAAAATAAAACAAATGAAAAATAAAATTATTTGTATGTTTTTAATTTGTTTTATTTGTTTTTCAAATCACGTTCCATTTTTTCCAATTCACGTAAATATTTTTAAACACGTATTTAAAAATAAATACGTATCGGCTGAATCTTCAGCCGATTCGTATTTTTCTCTTTGTTTTAATCTATTATTTTCTTTAACAAAGACAAATATAATTCAATTAATACCAATTAGTAAATAACATAAGGGCTCCGTTGAGATTAAATTATTCAAGTTATCTGGAGTTGTAGCATATTTATAGATCAGTAGCGTAGGACAAATATATATATAAATATTATACGCAATTTAACTGTTTATCGTGAGACTTTACTTTAAATAAACATAATTCAAATAAAACAATAACAACGTGTAATAACAATTAATGTTAGTAGTTAATAATCGCTGAATATTTTTAAGTGCGTTGCATAAATAGAGATACCGATGTACGATCGATTTGTTGGGATCGGCCACCACTCACCATTTTCTTTACATGACCGTCCGTTTGCTATTCTACGTGACTCGAATCTATTAACACATTGATGGAACTTTAAAAAATAATATTAGTTTACTTCTTGACTATTTCCATCTTGTGTAACATAGGCTTAACTATTTATTAAGAGTTGTAAAGTAGTCTTTATAAAAAAATACAAAAACAATGATCTTTCGTTCTTATTTACTCATGTAAAATGTCATATCTATTAAGTATGTGTATGCTATATAAATAAAAATTAGTACACCCATTATCGATAATTAAAAATATATTATAAGTTTTTTAAAATGTTCCACCGATACATTAATTTACGTTGAAATGCTTTGTCGATTATAAATATATTTCTTTGGAATCCGGCTTTTAAGTGTCAGAATATTTAAAATAACATTAAAAAATAAGATATTGTAATTCGATTGTTTTTCTCATAACACGCCAGTCATGTTATAACTTTGCCGATGGGTCTGAAATAAAATTCGTTTAAAAAAATTTTTTAATTTTCATTCCCAATTTATTTAATTTATTTTTTAGCTTACTTGTGTATAATTTTGTTTTATTTCTCAAATATCATTTTAAAAAATTGAAGAAAAGGTACATTTTTACTGTTTTTTTTATCTTAAATCGACTATATGCTCGTATGAGATTATTAAAAAGACAAAAAAAAAAAAATATATATATATATATATATATATATATATATATATATATATATAAATAAATACGTCATATTATTTGTCTAAAATGTATCGTTCTTCTTCTCATAGAATTTCAGAATTGTTGTACGATTAGTATTTCAGTTATCTACGATTTTTAAAATGAATGTTTTCTAATGAAAAATTTCTTAAAATCAATTATTAGATATCCAGAGATTCTCAAATTAAAAACTTCGCTAGAGAAGACTAGTTCGAGTGGAGACATTGATAAAATATTTATAAGTCTTACCTTAATCCAAAGGGGATTTTAATCGATTTTTAAAACTTTTCAGATATACTATTCATGACGTACACGCAATTCATCACGATATAAAAATGTAAACCTTTTATTTATAATAACAAAAAAAGAAGCCGGTGTGTTCATTTTGATAAGATCATTTATCTCCTTTCTGAGTGGTGAAAGCTTATTCCATACGTAGAAAGGAATATATTAATTTAATTAAGGTTTTCAGATGACTGTAACGAATTTAAAGCATCTGACCGGTACTATATAACATAAAAGTGCTTTCTCTGAAAGTATTGATGCGCAACAAGTCGCTGTAGTGAACGAATTAAACGTGCAACAAGTAAGGCAGAATATATCTTGGTGAGATAAGCGTGCTGATATATCATCATCATCATCATCATCATCTTAATTTTCACAGCACGGTATAGGTCGTAGACCTGTTCTGGTATTCCAGCGCTTCCTCGGTGGTCCCCTCTCCTTCCTCCTTACGGAACGTAGTTAAGAGCCCGTTTTAGAATTTTCAAATCCTCCATACCTAACAAAATTTTATTCGGCTCGGCGAAGAAGACATTACGAATCCGTTTCATCATTTAATTTTTTTCAGTAGGCCTGACATTGAATTATTATTATTGAGAATTAACCTACGTTGTTTTAGGATTAAATAGCGGTTTAATTTTCAAGAGAATGATATTTCATATAAGGTCACCTACTACTGTTCGGTTACGGCGACAAAAAAAAAACGTTCTAAGTAAGTCTTTATGAAAAATAACTATAGTTATGATACGGATGAAGTGGTATTCAAAAAAATGTAATAACTGTTATAATCACTATTACGAGGAGGAAAATACTGTAAATGATCCCGTAGTAATGTAGATTATTTTTTCGCTATTACGGAATGCTACTTATAACAAAAGATTCCAGTTAATCCGTTTTTTACGAGCTAATAGATCCCGTAAATACAAAACACTATATTTAATTTTATATTTACACTATATATTTAATATTTAATTTAAATTTCATTACCGATCGTCGCCATATTATAATTTTTCACAGTAATAGACTACGGCGATTCTACTACCGAAATCTTAATTTTATGAATCTTAAATCTTAAATTTTATGAACGTAAAGGGAAGTATTTATTTTTTATTTGTTTTAAGACAGGTATTTTCTTTGATCTGTTAAACACATATCTTTGAATTTCTTTTACACAATTTTCGAAGTCGTAAATTATTTGCATCAAAAAAGAGTATATAACATGTGTTTTTGCAGTATTTTTTCTAAAAATATAACAATTCTGTTTTTAACGAGTTTTTAATAAAAAAGTAAAGAGCAATTTAGTTTGCCGTATAACATAGATTTTTCCACCATTTTTTATCTCGGCATCAAAAGATTATTCCAAATTTATGAGAGTATATTTGACAATAATATTTATAAATGTCTTCTAGTTTTCAAAAATTACTTGTTTTTGATGCGCATTTTTTATAATCTTCAGTTTTTTACAGTATGTAGAAGTTACCACCTCAAACTCATCTCTGTTTATATACCTCGTAAATATATATTCTCTTACGAGGATATATATTCTGTTTTATATTTTTTAAATATCAGGAACAGCTTTTCGAATCTGCAAGTGTACTTCACTAATCTATTTATAAAACGTTCTCGATAACTATTTTTAAAAAAAAACCGATCGACAAAATCTAGAATTATAAGGTGAGTAGTGAGGCGTAAACCGTTAGTTTCTCATATTTCATAGTGTAATTCTTTTACGGAATGAGTTTGTATTTTCTGATAAAATTATATTACTGAACAAATAGTTATAAGCAACTGTGAAGTGAAATTTATAGAACAGTAACAATTTATAATTAAATTATAAAATTAGATTTATAAAATTTAATACTTTTTGTTATAAAATATCAGCGTCTTAATTGAAAAATTTAACTTTTTCATTACATTTATTAACACCGTCTAACCGAAACACTGTTGTTGTAATTTACTCGCAAAAAATCTATTTTATAAATTTATTTCGTAATAATTTGTTCGTGTTGCTTCATAAAAAAAATAATAATTTTTTTGTAGTCTCCACGTATCCCCTTTTAGCTATCTACAACCTACCATTAAAATAAAATTCTGTGAGACTGTAATGACCTAGACGGGGAGAAAGTGCAACAGAACAGTTTAAAACCTTAATATTACATAAACGGTAATAATAACTAAAATCCGTAAACTTGCAGAAACTTAATAACATTCATGCGATATAGAATATAAAATCCATATATAATAATAAAAGAGATAAAGGGTCGGAGCTAAGACCTCGGTCAAATTATCGAAACAAACCGTAATAATTGAAAAACATTTTGCTATGGTATACCAGATTGATTATAACGATAGCGTAACTTATTAATGAAATACAATCGGCAATAACATTCACAGAATCACGAAGAAGAAGACTAGTTTTTTCTGAGAACTTTGCGAACGGAACCGATGCAGCTGACTGCTGTATCTAAAGAAATGCTTGGAATTTCTCCCGCCACTACCCCATTCGGTCGTCCTAAAGCACAAGACCGAATGTCTGTTCCACAAATGGCAATTGAGCCTTGAACAGTTTAGCGACCAGTATCATAACATAGCTCATAGAGCTCACCTAACAGCATGAGCAGACTAAGCGCGGTGCCAAACACCACCGACTTACGTGTCCCAACCGTGCACTTGTCATATATTTACTAAAACGGGTAGGCGAACCCCGTAAACTACTAAAAATACACGTGACATCGATAGTAAAATTTATTTCGTCTGGGCAGCAATTCACTTCCACGCCTAGGTCGCTGAATACCAGTAAGTACCTATCCACCATTTTATAACGCGTGGAGCAAAATAATTGGCTGGTGGTCACCCAAACTCAGGGTTAGCTTCCCATGGGAATGCGGAATGAGTCTTTCCCTTAAACAGACTACGGATGCCAGTTGAACAAAGCAACCGCATCTAGGAACTCCCACACGGTCCGACAATGCGGCTCTCGCCACATTGACTCGCTGCTTGCGAGTGGCCAATTTTCCCTTTCACCTCTAAGTTCCAGGTTGGACAGATCTATGGCTCCACCAAGAGCAGGGCAGTCAAACAGGTCTTCATTTGACTGGACCTCCCCGCAGACGCCCAACTCATCAGCTGCTAGGCGAAAGAGAAACAAATAATGGTTCACATTAGCGTGGTTGGTGAGCACCCTGGCACCCGTTGCCCTTAAAAATGAGAACGAGGCATACCCCTCCCAAACCCTGTATAAACTTATACAAGGATCTTCCCTTAGTCGTGGTGTCCCATTCCAGCTGCTATGCATCCATCGCGAGGCTCTGCAGCCTCTTCCGCAGGCGGGAGATGGGCAACTGAACGAAGTTTAGATCCGGTGCATTGTGATCAGCGTTCCTCTCCGGTACTGGACCGGCTCAAACCGCACACCAAATACCTCAGTATCTTGGCCTCTTCGCAATCTCCACATGGCTGCCCGAACTTTCACCACTAAGTTGATTAGGAGAGCCTTTCCCAATAAGGTGGTAGCATCGTCAAAGGTTGTTTAAAAAACATAAATGCTGTCAGCTGAGCACTCCTTAAATTTTGAAGAAGATCTCTATTCGTATCCAACTTATGCGCTGAAACAGGCGCCGCGTAAGAGGTCATGCTTTCGCAGAAACCTCGGTGATCCATGCACATTTGACTCCCCGACAACAGATAGTCTTTCCGAACAAGCCTCCTAAGTTTGTTCATCCTGAGACGACATGCGGCGCAACTTGCCTAACGGTGCTGTTAAACTGAAAATTTTCATCAATCAAAAAACCTAGGTACTTATGAACTCTAACTCGGCTGATTACACAGCCTTTATATTTAATATGGGGGTTACGACTGTACGATAAATTGTCTGCACTCTCGAGAAGCATAAATTTCGTCTTGAGCGCAGAAATCTTTAAATTTTGAGTGTCCAACCAGCCCTCTGCGGTTGACAAGACCGCCTGCGCTCGGTCTTCTAGCTGTAGTCGTGAATTACCACGAACTAAGACGAGACAGTCATCGACGAAAGCCTGGTCCGTAATCCTTGCTGGAAATGTCAATCCAAGAAATCCGTCGAATGTCAGGTTCCACAGCAGGGGACCGAGAACGGAACTCTGAGGGCTTTCCTGGTAACAGAGTTTTCTACAACTAGGTGCGCGTCCTTAAACACAGCTGTCCGAATAAAGAAATAGTCACGTACAACGGCCTGCAGGGCTACGGGAACATTGCAACGTTCCAAATGATAAAGAAAAGAACTCCCAACACAAGGTAGGAAATGCTGCCTCTATGTCTATAAAAATTGCCAAAACATATTTACAGTCGTTGCCTTTTTTTTGGGCAACGGATGCACAGGTGTTCACCAACCATCTTAATTTGTACCAATATCTGTTTCGGTTCCGCCTGGCAGCTGATGAGCTGTGCGTCTTCGGGGAGGTCCAGTCAAATTAACAACTGATGTTTTACTGCCCTGCTCTTTGGGCGAGGGGGGGGGGAGAAGAGACCGGGCCATACTGGGGGTCAAGGGGTAAAATGTGCGAGTCAATAAGGCGACAGCGACATTGTCAGACCATGAGGGAGTTCTTTGATGCGGTTGCTTTGATCAACCGACATCAGTAGTTTATTTAATGGAAAAATACTACCGTACGGCTGTGGAAAGCTAACCTAGAGATATGGCTAACTACCAGCCAATTAAGGCTGCAAGCGCTTTAATATGGTGGACAGCTACTTGCTGGTATTCTGCGCCCAAGGCGTGGCAGCGAATTGCTGTCTAGACGAAGTAAATTGTAATTTATGGATGTCATATATATTTTTATTGGTTGACAGGGTGCGCCTATCCATTTTAGTAAATATATGACAAGTGAGCGGCTGGGACACGTAAGCCGGTGTTCACGCATAAGCCGCTTGTTCCGCTCAGGCTGTTATATAAGCCCTAGTAGCTATTTACGACACTGGTCGCTAAACTGTTTCGAGAATCAGCAGTCGTTTGTGGCACAGACATTCGGTCTTATGCTTTAAGGCGACCTAATGGAAAGAACTGCCAAGCAAACCAATACTGTCGGCGCTTTCCACTTCGGCAACAGAATTTAAGATGCAATCCTCTGTGTAAACCCCTTTTGTGAAAGGGGTCATACAGGCCTCGAAGAAAAGATTTCAATTCAATGGTTTCCCAGAGCCGACCCACAACAAGGCTCTCAATCAACTTTCCGATTACCGGCCAGAGGCTGATGGGTCGATAATTGCCCATCCCACAAGTATTCTTTCATGGTTTTAAGAGCATCCCCAACAAAGCCACTTTCCAACAAATCGGGAAGCAGCCCCAGCTAAGGCACCCGGTGAACAGCCAGCCAAGCAGCACTCTAATGACAGGCAGTAAATGATAGAATATTTCCGGGTCAAGTTGATCAATCTCCGCTGCCTTTCTCAGTGCAATTTCAGAAACCACTCGGTCTATATCTACGAGTTCCACAGCTCATACGTCAGGGAATGGTGTCTCACCCGCCCTAATACCGACTTCTGCTTTACCCTCCAGAGTATCGGGACACAGAGTATCCAGGAACAACCTTGTAAGTCGCCGCAGATGTTAAAGTGTGGTCTCGACCATCAAATCTGCATCGAACACTGGACAGCACGTGCAATGGCTTTGGCCTGTAATATGATTTTGCGAGCTGGCAGGGGTTGCGCTGCAACTATCGCATGGAGTGTTGCAAAATTTGAGTTTGGCTTCCTTGATGGCATTAATATACTCGTTATTGTCGCGTCGGTAGATACGCAGACGCTGAGTGCGCACGTCGTCAAAAATAATCTCCGTTTGGGAACGACGCTGGTAGCTATTCCTGGCGGACCTAACTCTTGTGCGCAGCACACTAAGGTCAGAGGACTACCACTTTTTTCTGGGTTTCCGCCTGCGCCTAACAGACGGCTCCCCTGAAGCGGCGGTCATGACGGCTCCAGACAGACTCTGATCAACGACTGGTCATAGCTTAAGAGTCTCAGTCCATTGGTCGGGGCCACCGTAGGACCTTATCGCAGTCCTGATATCGCAGACCCTATCGACCCTTGTCTTGATGGCCCGGCCGAATTGCTCGGCCATCCATTCCACCTCCTTCCAGTGCTCTATGCGTCATTCCAACCCCTGCAAGGCAGTTGCGCACTTGCGCCGAAACCTGTGCTGATCCAGGCCCCTTAGGTTATAACGACCCGAATCTGGAGCTCTTAGACCGCCTCCGTAAACGATCTCATAGATTATAAGCCTATGGTCGCTCACAGTGGCCTCGAGCCAGACAGTCCAACTACTCGTACTTTGCAGCAAGTGGCCCGTCACCAAAGTGATATCGATGTAACTTTCTCCCTGTTTGTCCCGTGCAAGGCCAGCTGTTCTCACGTAGCCTCGCTCGAAACGTCAAAAGCAAAATTCCTAGATCAGACCGCCGGCGAGGTCGGAGCGAAAATCCCTTCCCGAACCTGCCATAGGATCAAAAAGATTATTGGCCTCACAAACCTAAGAAATTGGACATGGGACATGATGCAACAAAAAGGAAACGTCCTTACTTAGTCGACTGCGTCACTCCTGCAACACAATACGCAGTTGTGTAGCCTAAATTCCACAGCAGCGCATGTTGATTGACAGCTACTGATCATGTTCACCCCCGACGACGTGAATGTAAAAACGCTGCACTTTTAGATACAAATCGCTACCGGTAGCAGTAAACACAAGGTATATAGCACGGGGCCAGACGCCGAGATGCAATCTGGATATAACATAAAGCGTTCGTAAACCGATAACGGTTATATCACTGAAAATACTTCCTTTGAGTACCTTAGAAAATATAACATCCTGAAACAACCACCGATCACTAATGGTACAACTTAGACCCCAAAATCTACATCGGGCCTTATACTCAGAAGATGCTTCAGGAAAACCTCTGTACAAGTTTATAAAAATGAAAAATACGTCTCTGAAAAACTTGGATAATATTAGAAGTGTAATTCCATTTTGGGACGTGGTATTTCAGCGCCGGCCTAATTTTTGATTGTACAGATGAAGAATCGATCAAATATCTTGAAACGAGAAACCGACCCTTAAAACCAGTCCAAGGTTTCTCCTTGCTTCGGTAGCCGTTCAAAAAACATATTCGTTAAGTAACACTTTGTAATCAAAACCTAATCAAAATATTTAACTATCAATGACGTTCTGGAATACGTAATGACAAAAGAGTTCTTTCTAAATTGAGCGAAATTAGTAGTCGTAAAGTGGGACTCTGGCGTCAGTAAGAGAGCAGCATTTTG
The DNA here is from genome assembly GCF_047948215.1 of Lycorma delicatula. Lineage (NCBI taxonomy): Eukaryota > Metazoa > Arthropoda > Insecta > Hemiptera > Fulgoridae > Lycorma > Lycorma delicatula. The sequence continues at coordinate 22,536,682 of NC_134458.1, forward strand.
TCACATGACCTAAGAGCTGCCCTCTGGCTAGTTACACATTTCTGTATGGAGGTTTAAAGCGGTTTTGTTTTCTGTATTATACGATTGTGTGTTGTATGTGTTAGTATTGTATGTAGTCCTGAAAACGACTGATTATTACATTTTCCACACCACCTATGAGGTATGTAACATGGCACATTCGGATTTTTTATTAACGATTGAACTCTCTCCCCAAGAGGCCTACTATAAAACACTCTGCTTTGTTTATTTTCTATTTATATCTTTTTTTCTTTTTTATTATATTTCTTATTTTATTAAAATAAATTTTATTATTTTATTTGTTTATAATTTTCTTTATTTCTTTAAAAATAATTAAAGTCTTAACTGAATATTGTGTATCTTTCAATCAGAAATAAACTAGTTTTATCGAATAAAATTCTGCATGTCTTAAATCTTCATCACTGAATCGGTTTATATATTTTGATGGTAAATAAATTTGAAACAATTCGTTCTTTATCGTGTCGTTCAGAACGAATACCAATGAAGCTCCATACTTAGCAAATATCCTTTTCATGTCCCTCACAGTGTATTCATGGTAACATTCTAGGTCTTCTAATCTTTTTGTCGGATAAATTATTGTAGATGAGGCGTCGTTAAAGACATTGAAGAATGCGATAAGATCCATCTGGATACGTGTTAACTGCTTGATGCTACTCAACAGAATGATAAAATTTAACGGATATGTAGTACTTGAAAATTATCCTTTCCACACTTCGATGTGATAAACGTCTAGCGATTGTACAATTTCTTGAAACAAACTTTCAAACCCATCAGCGTCAAAACTTTTTTTTGGTCTTTCCCACAATAGTTCGATATCATTCTTTTCTACACGCAATCTTAGTATCTCGAAGTAACCTCTGATAAAGTCTCAAACGCAATTGTATATGTGAAGATTATTACTACACACATCAAACGGACGACATTCTGGAACGTGAGAGGTGAAGTATTCATCTAGAAGGGTGATGAAAGAATCGTAGCTGAGATGCGAAGCCGCATGTTTCACTTTGACTAAAATATTAGTGAATGGAGTCTGCTCCATACTTTCTGAGTTACAGTTTTTGTAAATTTTCTTGTTAAAAATGGTAATACCCTAATAAAGTAATATTTCTTTAACTTCTTTTATTGTAATCTGGAGATCTTTTAATTTTTTGTTCAAAAGATTTTTTAGATCGTAATCACAAACAATCCAATTCTTATACGCTTCAAATACTTGCTCAATATCTTGTGTGCTAGTACGGAAAGATAATGCCCAAATAAATGTCCCCAGAACTCACAAAACGTCGGGATTATTCCGGTTGAAAAAATAGTAGTTAAAATCGTTGAAAATTTTTCTCTTGTTAATGGTTTACCTGGTATGACAGATATCACCCAAGTTAACACGTCCATCCCTTAGAACTTCAACTTGACTACCGGTTTAGTCCTCCAACGACTATTAATAATACTGATTTTCCCATTTTCTTCTTATAAATATCACATCGACCTAATAATCTATTGAAAATAGTGCGTAATATTCACGCTTAATTGTTCGTTTGAAAATACTCAAATGTTGTCTAACGATATAGCAGAGGCACTCTTCCGATTCACCGTTAACAGTATACATCTTACACTCTCTCATTTGATTCTCCTTAATATCATGCGACAAACGTTTATTTATCGATTCCGGTGAAATATGTTACAAATACCACATTAGGTCTTGAAACAGAGCTTCAAGTGACACCACCATCCTCATCGAAGAACAAAAGAAGTCTACCAATCATCAGAATTCTCTATATCATTTACAAAGTACCCACTGCACAATGTGCTACAATTTCCACACCATGGATGAGGTATGTAACATGGGACATTCAGAGTTTTCATTAATGAGTGAAATCTTTCCCCTAGAGGCCTACCATAAAACACTCAAAATAATTTGTTTTTTTAATGTTATCTTACAAAATCGATTTTACAGTACCTGATGTAACGCTGCTTCACGACAACGCCCGACCTCACGTCTCCCGTCAAACCCAGGAACGTTTGTCACACTTTGGGTGGACTGTCATGCCCCACCCACCTTACAATCCGGACCTCGAGCCTAGTGATTATCACTTGTTCCCCAAGTTAAAGGAACACATGAGTGGCCAACGCTTCCGGAGTGACGATGAAGTCAAAGAAGAGGTGGAACGCTTCCTCAACGGGTTGGCGGCGGCGTTCTACGACACTGGGATACAGAAATTGGAGCACCGTCTACAAAAATGCGTAGAAAAAGATGGCAATTATGTAGAAAAATAGAGTAAAGTTTCTTCTTTCCAACGATGCAAATATCTATGACAATAAACAATGTTGTCTATTTGTAAAATTGATGGGAACCTTATTTCTGGATCTACCCTCGTATATATATATATATATTAAAAAATACTTATAAATTTTGTATTCACCTTACCAGGAAAAACGATCTGTTTTCTCGAGATCTTTCAGTTTATTTCAAACCATCATCAGGAGATAAAAATAATACAATATGTAAATGATTGAAATAATTACGTCATGACTGTTTGAATGTCAAACGTATACTGAAGACATGTATTGAATTCTGGTGGAATAAAATAGAATAGGATATTCTTTTTCTTTTTCTTTTATTTATCTATATTATTTATTTCTGATCAATAATATTATAATTATGATTTATTGTATATATATATATATATATATATATATATATATATATTTGGATTTATTTTTTATATTCTTATAGTGAATTCCAGCAGAATTCACTATATTGTCTTTAGTATAATTTTGACATCTAAATAGTTCCGACTGAGTAAGTATTTTAATCTTTGACTTATATTATTTTTATCTCCTGATGATGGTTTGAATCAAACCAAAAGATCTCGAGAAAACACATCTTTTTTGCTGGTAAGGTGGATATAAAATTTTTAATTATTTTTTATTCTATAAAAAAAAATATCAGCGGAAGCCATGTTTAAGAAATTTATATATATAACATAAAACCGTATATTTATGCGTATTTTTAGTACGTTAAATCTTTCATATTTATAATATTCATTAAGTTTTAAAAGACCTTTCTAACAATTTATTTCAAATTGGATAAAAATATTTTCTTCTAAAAAAAATATTATTACGCTGTTGGTTATTTTATTAATACCATTCTGAATAAAATATCTATTTACTTAGTTATTATTCGATAAAAAATTTATGTTTATTTTTTTACAAAGTAGTATTATTACAATATTGCAATGCGCATTTATTAAGAACTAGTTATTTAATTTATATCTCGAATTAACCATATGCATTTTTAGGACAGTTTACGAATTTTAAACGCTTCCTCACCCTTGCATTGTTTACGTAAATCGATTTTCATAAATCTTTGTGTATAAATCCATATTTTTTGAGCTGAAATTATTGTTTTATATTATTATTTTTGTTTTTTAGATTAGTTGTTTGGACATCGACTTCTAAGATCATTAGCCCTCGTCGGGTTGTTTAAAAAGAGAATAAAATCAGAAATAGGATCGTCATATGTAAAGGTGTATAAGGCACTTATATTTTAATAAAAAAAATAAATAAATAAACATTAGGCGAAGTATTTAAACGTACGTTACTCGTGTAATACTTACGGAGTGTTAAGGGCCCTGACGTTTACATAAAACATAAAAATAAAACATTAAACACAGTAAAATAAAATACAGTAAAGTAAATGTAACATTGATAACTGTATGTTTGACTGTAAAACGACTTCCCATACAAAATTCTCAGTCAAACTATAGGCTTACTATAAACGCGTCAGTAATTTGCTATAGTGTAAGTAAGCGACTATTTTCCTTCTTAGTCGTTTTCTAAATCAGCAGCAATATTTTTTCTTTCTGAGGTTTTGATATTTTGTACACTCTTCCAGTAGATGCTTAATATTAAGGGCTTTATCACATACACCACACATTCTTTGCCAGTTAACGATTATGAATTTGTTATTCGCGTGTGACCGATTCTGAGTCCGGTCATCGCAACTTCGTCCCGGCGAGTCAGTTTCGCGCCACTCTTCGTTTAAATGAAGAATTTTTAATTTCATTTAGTTTCATGTTTAGTCTTCTCCATGTGTTTTTGTTAATGTTGGTTACGCGTTTTTTAACTTCTCCCACTGGAATATTCTCGTCCATATTCTCACAAATTGATGCCATTCTGGCAGCTTCGTCTGCATTTTTGTTCCCTGAGATAACAGCATGCTTGTATGATCGCCGTCTCAATACATACAAAACATACCTACAGAGTGGTTTAATACATACATACATGCAGAAACGCGTCTAATACATACAGAATGCACTGGATGTTTGCGATAAAGACATCCTCAATGTTCTTGTTCCGAATAGAATTTTTTGCTCTTAAAGAGTCGGATCATATAAGCGCCCTCTCTTGGTAGAAATGTTCTGCGTAACGAAGAACTTACAGTATAAGAGTTCTTCCAGGCAAACTGTTTGCCATATCTGGAAATTTCCATGAATTCTGGAAGTTTCTCCATTTACAAATGAAAGCATCCATCACCGTTTTCAGTTTTAGAATCATCAGTATAATTTTTTATACATACTTCATAACTACTGATGGTAAAAAAATGTGCTTAAAAAATGGCAAACGTCATGGTGGTATTTCTCTCGTAGAAATCGCTAAAGTATTCGCATCCCAACTCCGTAGGAGAAGATAACCGACTACTTGAAATTGATAAATTGAATAAAGACTTAAATCGTAAACATGCGGCTTTCGTGATGGGTTTAGCCGAAGAAGATGCTTTATTTCAAATACGCTTCCGACCAATAATAGATCCAATAAAAGAAAATAAAGAAAGACTAGATAAAAAAAAACCACCTCCTTCCACTCCAACGAATGGAGAAATTGATATTTAGAGAGTAGAACGCGAATTGGGTGATAGATTGTCAGATCATTTTCCAAAACATCAAGATAACTGTGAAAAACAGAGTTTGTTCGAGCAAGATTTAGAAGTTTCAGATGATGATGATAATAAAGAAGAAGATATAGTCTTTTCAACATTATTAACTCAACAAGCAACATTACCACAAAGGTGAAGAATCCGATATTATACCAAACACTCCATTTACTGAAGTTTCTGAATCGCAAGAAACAAATACAAGTGAAGAATGTAAAGAAGTTATAAAACAATATTTAGAAATGAGAAAAAAAAGGTCCAAAAATTATCAATGGATCGTGTAATTGGCGTGAAATATGATAAAATTACGTATATGATCAAATTAGGAAATAAAAAAATTAGATTTGCTGGGAAAAAATTCATTTAGGAGATTTCAATTATTCAGCTACGCCTGGTATTTTAGAGTTATTGATTTATAAAAATCCAGATCTGACAAACGTTCACACAACTGATATGCAACCTTATAGAGATATGTTAAATTATACCGGCGCGCATTTGAATGAAGCCGGTACAGTAAAAACAAATAAATCATTCAAATATAACGAAGTAATCAGAAAGCTTTTTCCTCCAAAAAAAAAAAACAGATTGATCTGTTTAACCATATCAAACACCATCCACGTCTTTCTCAGGAAGCGGACTCTGCATGCGCAATTTAATTACAATACAGTCATGGATGATCAAAACGAATTGATAGCTAGATTGTACACTCTTCTGGGTGAATATGATGCTGGAAAAAAGAGCGTGTCAAACGAAATCATATCCATAATTAAGGAATTGAAAGATGTTGAATTTGAATAGATTATTGGTTTTTTATTATATATATTTATAGAAATGTCACGATTAAGATTAGGTCTTAAATGACATCAAGGAACTGGAAAACGAGGCCCTTCAAGGGTGGTTTTTTTCCCGCACAGCCGATGGAAATTATAATTTAAAACATCATAGATTATGCAATGCCTCTGATCCCATCGATGATATGGATGCAGTCAATTTGAAACGAGCTAAACAAATGTTAAATGGACATTCAGGTCAAGGTTTTTCAACCACAGCCGGTGGAAATTATGACATGAAAAAACTCTGATTGTGTAACGTATCCGATCCTATTGATGACGCGGAAGCGATGAATTTTAAACGAGCTAAACTTATGTTTGATGAATACACAAACAGTCTCTGTGAAACGTAGGTTCACCGAGGCTGACCTAATTGTTGTAGGTTTGGAACGATTAAATGAAGAAATAAAAAGAAATAAAAAAATTATGACGGACAAATAAGTAAGCATGTGGAGAGTGAAATATCAAAATTGATTATGAATCATTTAAAAAATTATGATTTAATAATTAAAAAACCCATAAACGATGAAATAAAGAAACTGCTTGAATAAAGTAAAAAAGATGCAGTAGAAGCGATAAAAAAGCACCTGAATATATGAATGATATGTTAGATAAAAATGCGATTAAATCTGTGATTGCAGAAATGATTAGCGAAAACGAAATGATAAAATTAAAAGTACTTCACAAACCATCGGCTGATGAAAAATAATCCGTTTCATTGATAAATTTATTGTATTTTGTTGGTTTATACGAAATATTGTGGGGGTGAAGATCTTCACCACCGAATTGAGAAAAATTAAAGAATCATTTGTTTTTTAATATCAATAATGTATTTGAATTTAAATAAAAGTTTTTTTATATACAGACATGGAAGGAAAGAAAGATGATAAAAAAGTACGCGGAATTAAAGGTTCTGTAATGAATAAAGCTATAGATTTATTACCGTTTGAAGCTCATATTCCGGGTTATAATTATTGCGGGCCGGGTACGAAATTAGATAAGCGGTTGAAACGTGGCGATAAAGGTGTAAATAAACTGTATGATGCATGTAAACTTCACGATATAACTTATTCAAAGTATTCAGATAATAAAATGAGATCACAAGCCGATAAAACACTTGCTGAACGAGCTTGGGAACGCGTGATCGCGCCAGATAGCAGTTTGACTGAAAGAGCGGCTGCCTACGCATTAACTAACGCGATGAAACTTAAATATAAATATGGCGGTAGATTGAGAATTAGGAAATGCGGTGGACGATTAAGATTAAAGAAAGGTGGTAGCGATACTGCTAAGAAAACAAAAAAAAAAAAAAATAATCGATTCAATACCGAAACGCGCTTTATACGATCATGAATTGATTGAGTACGCGAAACAGTTGAAAATTCCACATTTTAGAGGTGTTTTTATGTTGGACGCTTTACCACAAAAATGAGGAAAAATGAATGCCCTACAGTTAATTCACACTTCTAACGGTCGCGGTACGCATCGGGTTTGTTTCTAAAAATTCGATAAAAATGTAGATTATTTTGATAGTATAGATAATATGCATCCGCTTCCAGAACCGATGAATTATTTCGGTGAAAAAGCTGATGTAACATACAATTATATAAGATATCAATCTGATGACGATGTAATTTTCGGTCGATTATATTTAGAGTTTTTACGTAAATAAATTATATGTTTGTTTTATTTTTTCTCATAAAATAGAGATATGTTGACCACATTTTCAATCGTCAGTTACAGTTCAGCGATTAAGACATCATTTTTTTCTCCAATCGACCTTTCAAAAGGTCATTATGAATTAGGATTGAAACGGTTGATGACCACGAACACTATTCCTAACGTTGAAGAGGGTAGAAACAATAATTTGTGTGTTTTGTTAGATGACCAGATGAGAAAAGATGAAAATAATTTTATATTTCCGAAGAAAAGTTATATAACTTTACCGATGGTTAGTTATGAAATTGAAGATATCGGTGAATATATACAGAATGAAATGAAAAAGATTAAAAAATCCATACCATTGCGAGCAAACAGTGTGAAATTAAAAGCACTGATCGGTAGATTTTTCAGATACAGATTGTAGTATCGGCAGTCTGTTGGGTTTCGGAGCGAGAATTCTCAAACTGAATATTACACATCTTTTAGATAAAATAATAAATATCGCTCCTGTGAATGTAATACGTTTAAAATGTAATATTATTTCGGGCGGTTATAAAAATGAACCTCAAGATAGTACTTTGTACGATTTTCCGTTAACTGCAGATCCGGGTGATATGATTGTAGAATTCCATTCTATATTACATTTGTACCCGTAGATGTGAAAAAAATTTATAATTTAACATTAAAATCGACTGATGAAAAGGATCGGTTATTAAATCTACGCGGTGAACGAGTAAGCGTGTCGTTAGTATCGAGACAAATACAAATCGGTAATTGAATTTTTTTATTCTTTTATTATAGCTAGAAATTCCTCTTGTAAGGAAAGTGATGATGAGTTTTTTGATATTAAAAAACGTTATAAATTGACTGAAGAAAGCGTTAATAAATTAAAACCTCTAAAATTTAAAATCGTTGACGGGAAACTTAAAAACACCAATAAGTTATTGAAATGAAAAAATCAAATCGTTTTTATATAAATTGTGTGATGAATTAATTAAACGTTAAAAAAGTCGCGCGTTCAGATGAATCGTTAACATATAATCAATTTCGCAAACATTCTCCGTTTGAAAATGGCTTTAAAGCGGGTGATAAGATTACAGTAAGAATAAATCAACCGGGTGAGTATACTGTTCCGGGTGATAGTTTTTACGTATTTGTGGGAAGCTTGTAGGCGTAAACGGTAAAAAGTCAACATCACAATTAGTTAATTTTGCGGGGGCCTTTCTATTTGATTAGATGCAATATAAAATAAACGGGAAATGTAGGTGTGACCTCTTATGAAAAACGCGATTTCAATGACAAATTCTTTTATTTCATCATCTGAATTAGCCGGGTGGATTAAGGGTACAAATAAAATTGATACGACGATGATGATAATTTAAGTTTACGTATACCATTATCGATGTTGATCGGTATAAAAAAATAATCATAAACAATAGACAAGAATTATTCTTGAAACTTAGTGGTGATGATGTGAACACGATAGTGGCTAGAGTTTCAGATCATAAACCTACACTAGAAATAACAGAAATCACATGGATTGTACCTTATTTAAAGGAGGCGTCTCAATATCAATTGGAATTGCTTAAATTGAGAAATAAAAATTATGTGTTGCATATTTCCTTTCGAATTTGCAACTTCTCGAAAATCAAACAGTTTCTGAAACGAAATCTGTGGTGTGGAACGTGAAAACATCACAATTAGACAAATTGCGATACGTTATTGTGGGGTTTCAAACCTATAGGATAAATAAAGCTACAAGGGACGAGTCACAATTTGATTTGTGTAACGTGAAAAATATTTAAGTATTCATAAATTCAAATCATTACCCGTACAAGGATTTAGAAGGGAATCGAATAGTGATGTATAAGATGTTTATAGACTTTCAAAAATCATCTTATAAAAAGATCGATTCGCAGTACGCGTTTCCAGATTATAAAAACAAATATCCGTTATATGCGATTGATTGTTTGCGAGAAGATTAATCGGTTAAAATAGGCATCATTGATTTGAAATTAAAATTGAAACCGAAGAGAATTTTTCAACGTAATACGATCGCGTATTGTTTATTATTTTATGAAAATATAGTTTCTTACTCACCATTAACTGATAAAACAGTAAAATATGAGACAAACGAAGAGTCAGGCTTGATGTAAACTGAGTAGCTGTTAGATAATTTTAACACATTTTTTTTTGCGTTTGCAGTTAAATTTCACGATAAAAGATGAATTCAATGAGAATACGATAGTAAAACGCTATTGATTTTTTTGATTGCAAGTCATTAATTAATGTATCGAAAAATTCGGGGGAAAATACGTCCATATACGGCATCACTTTGTCCTTTGACCCCTTGTAAAAATTTACTAGTTCTATGTTGTAATTTTAGGGGTCATCTCAAACCCGTGTTTTACTATGTATTTTGCAGTGAATTCACTGTTTCAGCGTAAAGGTTTAACTAAAAACAGGAACTAAATGTGCAGGAGTGGTCTCCCTTGATTGTTCCAGCTTTCTGATGATAGAGTCAAAGGTCGAATTGATATCGTATGTGTACATATTAATCTAATCATCCCGTC